>NC_056733.1:1241397545-1241507545 GCF_019279795.1 Protopterus annectens | reverse complement strand
GCAGCCTTTTATGATGTGGCAGTACACTGACCTACATATAGGGACCATTGTTAACTTTTGGCCTTACAAACCTAGAAAGGTGATACAATAACACATTTTGCATTAGCATGCATTTTCCTAAAGGGTATGAAGTCTGAAACTACAATCTGTCATTATTTTTTTTACTTTAGTCTTTTGTGATTTGCCAGTGATTTGCCAAGCAATCCCGATTTCATGATAAAGAGACCACAAATATGGGGTCTATATCATAAAACCAAATGTCCAGAACCACGAACACCTAATGAGCAACACATAAATGCCAAATTACGAAAAAAGCGAAGGACATAAATATCAAAAAATGGAATGCTGAACGCAGTTTAAACAACAACAGTGCCACACAGGTAAGTAAAACATATACAAACAAACTTCATTAATCACACTTTTACAGGGCGGCAAGCCCCCTGCACCCCCCATGTAGGGGGCTGTGCCCTCCACACCCCCTACTTATATATACCAACTCCGACATCGCACTACAGTGGGGAAAAGGATATATTTCCTCTTCCCCACGATCACCCTGCTGGCCACAGGAATACGTTCGGCATTCCGGTTTTCGATATTTATGGCCTTCAGACTTTTCGTACTTTGGCGTTTATGTGTCGCTCATTAGGTGCTTGTGGTTGTGGACGGTCGATCATCTAATATAGACTCTAAATATGATGCAAACCTCTGGACATTCTGCAAAATGTCTGTACAGTTAAAGGGTATGCTAGGCACTGTGTAGGTTACTCTGAGCTGTGTACTGTCCATATGTGTGGCCACCTGTCCCTGACCTGTCCAGATTTCCCTGCAGTAACAGATACTGACATATGGACAGTGTGTACAGCCCCTACCGTAGCTGTATTTGACATGCAGAATAGTTGGCACTGCAGTCCTTGGAACATGGACCCTGTCAACCACAGTACTGTACCTAGGCCACTAAGACACGACAGCCAGGAGTAAGCGCAGGCCACATACTGACAGTATCGACCTCACATATACATAGCTCATTGACCCCCTCATATTGTGGACATGCGACAAATTATCAAGTTGATTGGGACAGCCCTGGGAATGTGTGTTCTACTGCTTATACCCTAAAAACAGTACTGTTACTGCATTTCTATGGGAACATGGGTGTGTGGGAGAGCACACCTGTCAAATGTCCACATTTGCATGGACTGTGCTGATGTTCCCTTTACATTTTGTTTCCATTTAGCATAGTATTGTGCCTGGCTTGGAAACTTTAGGCATACCACTAAAGACCACAGGTTAGACTGTAATGGCAGACATTTGGGTTTCAGACTTCTAACCCTTCAGAGTCTTACTGCAAGACCTGCTGTGATATCACTGTGTAAGTCTGTATGGGCATATTTCATCATTGTCCCCATTTGTAGGCCTTTGCCAGACATTTCTTTATGGTTTTCTACAGCTGACTTGCTGGGTGAGGCTGAGGGGTGTTTATGTGACCCCCACACTGACATCCGTGCACGTGACCTATGATGCCCCAGTTTGTTAGCCTCCCACATATACTGCAGTGAGATTTGTCACCTAGGGGACTACTGCATTCTCTGGGGAAGCTAGTATTGAGCAGACATTTCTTGTTGTCCCACAAAGCTGTCAGTTGTCTGCTGCTATCCCGGTAGGCCACCCTATTCCCTTGCATGCATGCAGTGATACCATAGCTATACTACCACAATGTATTACTCCATTCATTTATTGATAAGAAGACTGACTTATGCTGTGCCTGTGGCAGTTGTGAGGATGGTGCTTGAGGGCTGGCTCTATCAGATGCATGCAGTACACAGCCTATACATGGTAAGATACAGGTAGTGTGATGTGTGTGGCATCCATTTTACTGTGTGTGTGAGTCAGAGAGAGGTTTCAGTCCCTGGGTCCCTACAGTGTCAGTGTGTATACTATGTGTTGCCTCTTTGCCAAGGCCTGGGCATACTGGGCACACCTCCGTCTGCCTACAGGAGCAGGCTCAGGGGTTCCTCCTCCAAGTCCCCCTGTGCCTTTGGGGCATTGGCAATGATGGGGTGCTGTGTGGGCCTTCTCTGTGATGTTCCTGCCACAGCTGTTTCTGCAGGGACTTATTTTGTAGCATGGCACATACTATGAACATGTGTGCACATGTGGCTGGAGAGTACTGCAGGGCTCCACCAGATATGTCAAGGCAGCAGAATCATGACTTGAGCATCCAAAACACACACTCTATAATGTTCCTGGTTTGTACCTCATTATGGCATTCTTCAGTGTGTGTGTGTGTGTGTGTGTGTGTGTGTGTGTGTGTGTGTGTGTGTGTGTGTGTGTGTGCATGTGTGTGTGTGTTTGTGTGCATTTCTGATTGGTGTCATCATTCATGGCTCGAGTGCATAGCCAGCATCCCCCACAAGATGGACATACAGGATGTCACATTCATGATAATGCCCTGGGCATTGCACACGACCTGGCATTTGATGGAGTGATAGCCCCTGCGGCTCACATAGACTGTACCCTCTTAACTGGGTGGTGCCTTGACGTGGATGTGCATGCAGTCTATAGCACCCAGTACATCTGGGTAGTCTGCTACATGGTTGAAGAGATGCATATTGCTGGTCTTCCCCTCATGGGTGCTCGGGAAATATATGTGTTCACCAGCATGTGTTCGCATGACATCCAGAAACTGGTGGAGTACCCTGGATGCAGATGCATGTGAGACCCCCATGGTATCCCTAGTAGGTCTTTGGTTTCAACTGGGATGGGTTCCACTCTGTTGGCTCAGGGTCTGAGGTGAGGCAGGGACAGCTCACAGAGTTGCTGAAGTAAGTCCTTGTCCACCCTGTAGCGCTCTTGTATCTCCAGATCATGTAAACCCTGGTAGGTTATCCTGGGTCTGAACACTCTTCCCCTCCTCCACAGTCTTGGACAGTTGTCAGCATTATCCTCCTCACTGCCCTCAGCCTGTAGCACATTCTGATGTATCAAAGCAACAGCAGCCCCTAACATTTTGTCAGTTAAATTCCCCCTGAGTGTGTACACCAATGGTGCAGAGTTTGTGGGAAAAAACAGACTGAAAGGTATTTGCATAGTTTATACTGGTGTGCTGCAGGTGCTGCCTGTGTGATTGGCTGACTATGACACAGTCCACCTGACAGCTATATTATTTGTATTTGAGTGCCTTTATTCTGCTATTTCCGCCCCTTCTAAGCCCCGCAGCGTGCTGCACAAACCCACTGCTCAAATGTAATCACTTCTGCTAGTTACTGTTGTTTTATTTTTTTTGTATTTTAAGCCCTGCAGTGTGCCACACAAACCCTTGTAGCTAGTATTGAGCAGAAAGGAACCTCCCAGGGATGCAAACACGCTCTGCATTTCATGAACCAGCTCAGTCACACCCCCCCCCCTTGCTTATCTGTGCTTAGCTGAGAGCAAATAGAGGCAGTGAAGCTCCAATGTGCTTACACCAAGCATGACGCACCCCCTTTTCATGTCAGCTGTTTCGCCTGCTTACACTACAGCATTATAGCTCCTACATGGTTAGGTGCAGGTGGACACAATCCCCATTTTGCTATTCAATAAATTTAGCCCATTTGCATACACTACTGCCTTAGTCCCTTGTTACACCACTACACCAGAGCCTATCTTCTTAGCTACAAGTGTTACCTGTTATAGTTTTGGTTCTGCATGCTACCTACTATAATGGCAAAATTCATATTTCCCATAAAATTGTCTTTTTACAATTTTTTCTTATTTTCAGCGCAATCTCATTTATGCGCCACTGCAATATGCTTAAATGGCCGAAATTTGCTTTTCATTATTTTGCAACTGTTTACCATGCCAATGGCCATATTTCTAGGCATTGGCATGCCTAATAGTAATAATACATGCTTTACTTTGAGCTGTCATGCCCCAGTTTTGATTTTTGATGAACTGTACACAGTTACTAACGGAATACATTTCTGCAATGAACACTGCTCTGACACGGATGTCTGCCTGCTTACTGAATCACTAATTCACCTAATTTGCATGATTTTCACCAGCAAATGAGATAATTAGCATTATTCAGTGGTGTCCATGTCAGACTATTGCTGACACGCTCATGCATGCTCCCAGCCTTGTTTACTGGCTCGCTCGGCGGCCATATTCCATGCAGAAGGTGCTACACTATTCTGACAAAGTGATTTGGCTTTATTGAACCTAGCCCATGTTTACTTGCCCTAATACTTTATCTGGCTCATTTAAAGAAATCTCCTTTTCCAACCATTTATCTCTTTTTATGTTAACTTTTTTTACTTTCCATGTTTTCTTCCACTGCTTTCTTTTTTTAATAATTTCTTGCACATATTGTTCTACACTATTTATAATCTTTTCCTGAGTTTTTTTTTAATTCTCTCATTACACTACCATCTTCCTTTACTAATCTGTGTAAGTAATTCAATACTACCTCTCTTGTTCCTTGTAAAAATATCTTTGTTTATATAACAATTCTTGAATTTTCTTGATTTATTTCATATAATTATTTTTCTTTGTCAAAGTACTTTCTGTCATTATGTTCTAAATCTTCCAATGCATCATTATATGTTCTTTTATATTTTTCTTTCTCTACTTTTCGCACATCATATTTCAACTGTAAAAAAAAAATTTCTACATTTTCATTAACTATCATCTTCCATTCTGACCAATTTTTATAAAATGTTCTCAAAGTAATATGATCTTTTCATAGCTGCATTACTACTTTCCTTCCTCATTTCATGCTTTCTCACTTATCCTTTTTATTCCTTTGCTATTTTTAGATATTTCTTGTTTTCGTTTATCTCTAGCCATATTTATGGCTGGCGCAGTGGTGCAGCCGTAGCATTATCACCTCATAGCAAGAAGTTCTCTGGTTTGATTTTCAGCTAGAATGCCTTCTGTGCAGAGTCTGCATGTCCTCCCTGCATTTGTGTGGGATTGCTCTAGTTTCCTTCCATGTTACAATGACATGCACATAAAGTGTTTCTCCTTGGGCCTCTGCTGAAAATTGGCTTTGTTCCAAGGTGGACTTTTCTGGTAAACAAATAATAAATAAATATTGCAAGATGATCAGGAAATCCTACTTTGACTACCTCACCATCTCATATAATTAAACCTTCTGATACTATAAAATAATCTATTTCAGATCGGAGGAAGGGCTCTGAGCCAACTAATCTGTGATATATAACATTAAGTATTTTTGCTTATTTCTGAGTTATTTATATCACTTTTATTGTCTGCATATACTTTGCTAGCTCGTTTCACCGTGTATGAGATATTAATTAGAAATGTTCTACAATTTTTAAGCATCTGGTTGGGTTTGTTTGTTCTGATTTGCAGTTGCCCTCCCCTACTGTAAATTTGATCTGGGACACTCCTCCCAGTCTAGTGTCATTACCTCATTCTACTTAATACAGAGAGAACATTTGAGAAGGCCAACCCAGTTAGTTTCTGCTCCTCCTTTCCCCTTTCCACTTTACAAAAAAAATAAAATTCTAAGCTTGTTTCCTGACTTTCCTGTAATTCGTCTAGTCCAGATACAGATTTGCTGTATCCAGGACTGTTTGTAAGCTTCTGAGCCTCCAAGATTTCTGTGTTGGAGGAAAGCATTCTAGCTTAATTTTGTTTCTTAGATCTAGCCAGTGTTCTAGTTTCAGCACTCAAATCTGTTTCTTTGAGCTCAGCACTTGTTTCTTTGAGCTCAGCACTTGTTCAGAACCCATTGTAAGCACTAAATAAGCTACAAATTACTACAACACTCAACTTTCCTCACTTGTCTAGAGGAAAACAGTTTTTAATACTTAATAAATAAGCACCTATCCAGGCATGTCTAAGTGTCAGCCCCCGGTGTTTTCTCTTGTCTACCTGATGATTCTGGGCATCTTGGGGCAATGCAGCAATTGCCTCATGTACACAGACAACCCTCTCCTCCTACCACCCAACACTACAACCTGTTAGAGATGCACTTATATAGCCAAACTGGAAGCAAAGCTCTCTTCACCCAAGACTGGACTAGACAGTCAAGAGGAGAAGGTAAACACTTGCACCACACCACACTCATCACATAGTTCCTCAAACTTATACCACCAAAACGCACACATAGAAACACAAATCACACACCTACATTTGCGGAGGCTCTCAAAAAAAATATACCCAATTAACAGGGACATCCAAAGCAGAAACGCAAGCAACTTCAACCCCCCCCCCAACACAACCCAAATGACACATAGTCCACAAACTCAGTGTGCCACTCAACCACAGCCCATAAGGCATAACAATGTACCCAACACTCTAGTCATAGGTGACTCTATAGTCAGGCAAACTGATGTTCCACTCACCAGGCTAAACAAGGAGAAAGTTTCTGTCAGCTTCCTGTCAGGTGCCAGGATCCGCCACATAATGCATGCACTCAGGTCACTCCACAACAAGTACAAATATGACTCTGTCATTGTCCATGTTAGTGTGAATGACCTGAGATGTACCTCCCTGGACTACATGAAAAGAGACATGGAGAAACTGTCCAATCTTGTAGCCCAGGCAGGTATGACCCTAGCTCTGAGTAGCATCCGGTCATCACCCAGAATTATACCACAGTACTAGGACAAAATGATTGACTTCAACAATTGGCTAAGCTTCTGGTGTCATTTTTAGGGGATCCAGTATCTGTCTGCCTGGGATGACATGATCGACAAACCACGATGCTTTGCCAGAGATGGCCTGCACCTGTCACCGTTGGAATTCCGGATACTGGCTAAGGCTCTTGCCACCCCTATAGTGCTTTTTTTAGGCAAGATTAAAATGACAAATTCACCACCATAACAGGTACAAGAAAGCAAAATCTGAGGGTAATGCTACTTAATGCTAGAAGTCTAAACCTCAAAATGCACTCACTCGAGGCACTCCTTAAAATGGAGAACATCGACATCTGTGCAGTGACAGAGACCTGGTTCAAGGCTCCAGAGAGCACCCCTGCATTACCAGGCTATAATTCATACCACACCTTTCGGCCACCTAACCTGGACCGAAGCACTAAAGGCGGAGGCGTGTCCATATTCATTAAGGATATCCACACCTCCAGGCTAGTTGCTCAGCATAATGCATCTGAGATTATCCAAGTGCAACTAACTCTGGGTAAGACTGCAATCCAAATTGTAGCTTGCTACAGATCCTCCACCATGCCCCAGGATTCCCACTCCTCATTTCGTGATACACTGGAAAATATTAGGGTACAACCTAACACCCTAATAATGGGTGATTTCAACTACCCCACTATTAACTGGGAAAACTACTCATGGAACAACTCTTGTGCTCAACGTTTTCTGGAATTCATAAATTCACAGCAGAGGTCAATTCCTCATTGGTCGGATCCGACGACAAGCAAATCACCATAGACATCCACCCCCCCCCCCATTAGGGAAATCACCGTAAAAAATTTCCCCAAAGCCAACTTCACACTTCTTAAGACAGAAGTGGCAAACTTCATGACACTCATGCTGACGGACAATAGAGGTACGACTGCTGAATCCTATACAATTGCACTTTATAAGCACTTATATGAGTGCATGGATCGTGCAATCCTTAACAGAACCAAGATGCTATCCTCCAAACCAAAGGAAGCCAATCTGGTGGTCCCTTGCCATAAACAAACTCTACAACAGAAGAAAGAAACTGTTGCAAAGAAGAGTAAAATCCCATGATTGGAGGAACTCCGTGGTCAGCCTCAGTAAGAAGCTGAGATCCCTCATAAAATCCTCCAAAGCTGGTTATGAAAACAAAATCACCACTGATTCTAAAGACACCCACAAAGCATTCTATAGCTATATCAAGAATCTCAATGGCAGCACTCAGATCTTCTCTAAGTTACAGCACAATAGCACTAAATATACAGAACCAACTGATATTGCCAACATCCTGGCAGACAGGTTCAATGCTAACTTTACCACTCTTTCATCCCATCTCTATACCGGAAGAATGCAAAGTTCCTGTATTCATGGCTGCACAGGTAAAAAGCACACTCTCCAAAGCCAAGAACACAGCATCCATGGGACCTGACAACATCCCAGGCTGCGTTCTACATGAACTACAGAATGAACTGGCACCCCACCTAAGTACCATGTTCAGTCCTAGCCTCACCTCAGGCTTTGTGCCCACTGAATGGCACACAGCAACGGTTATCCCACTCCACAAAGGGGGAGCCACCACGGACCCTGGGAACTACCACCCCATTAGCCTGACGTGCCTGGTCTGCAAGACTATGGAACGTATCATCATGGAACTTATAAACAATGACATTGGTAATCTCCAAACTCTGGATCCTACCCAGTTCGGGTTTGTAAAAGGCAGATCATGTCTCCTAAACCTGATAGACTTCTTTGAAGCGGTCACCAAAGCTGTAGATGAGGGTAAGGTGGTTCACACAGCCTATCTAGATCTTGCCAAGGCTTTCAACACCATCCCCCACTCTGGAATTATAGATAAAGTCACTAAACTAGGTATAAATCCCTATGTTACAAGATGGGTTGCCAATTGGCTCACTGACAGAACCCACACTGTGAAAGTAGCAGACTCTAAATCCAACTTCAGACCAGTGGCAAGTGAAGTACCACAGGGTTCAGTCCTATGTCCTCTCCTGTTTGGTATCTACTTCTCTGAAGTACAGGCTAACACAGAAGGTCTTTGGCTAACAAAGTTAGCAGATGACTGCAAACTAGGAGCCATAATCAGAACTCCTAACGATGTGGACATCCTACAAAAGGGCCTCTTTGAGACAGATGCCTGGTGTCAAAGCCATGGCCTCAAGCTCAATGCCAAAAAGTGCATTGTCATCCTTTTTGATAAAAACTCTGTACCCATGAACTACCACATAGGTGATAGACAGTCTACTTAACACCAAAAGTGTGATATGAGACCTTGGGACACAGATGGACAGTAGTCTCAACTTTGATAATCACATCACCACAGTAGTCAGGAAATCCTTCTATGTGGCACACCTCATCACAAAAGGTTTCTCATCTAGGAAAAAAGAGGTCATTGTTCCCCTCTACTCATCACTCATTAGACCCAGTATAGAGTACAACGCCCCTTTTGGTATGCACCTCACAAGACATCTACAACAACTGGGAAGGCCACAGAAATACCTCACAAAGAGGATTACTGGCCTCAAACAGATGTCCTATGCAGACCGTCTCAAAAAACTCCAGCTTTACTCTGTCACATATCGCCTACTCAGAGGTAATCTCTGCCTAACATACAAAGCTATGTCAAACCCAGAGCTGTTGGACATGCTCCACTTAAAGAAATCCCAATCCCTCCGAGCTACATACTCTAGGGACCTAAACCTTGTCACCACAATAAATAAAACATGTTGGAGGGATAGATTCCTGTCCCAGAGACTTCCCATACTCTGGAACAGACTACCTATCTATGTCAAACAGAGCTCCTCATTAGCACTCTTCAAGAAAAATCTTGATGATTGGATGGGAAATAGGAAATTCACCCCGGGGATCACTTCTGTGGCTCTGCTTG
This sequence comes from Protopterus annectens, assembly GCF_019279795.1. Lineage (NCBI taxonomy): Eukaryota > Metazoa > Chordata > Ceratodontiformes > Protopteridae > Protopterus > Protopterus annectens. The sequence continues at coordinate 1,241,498,011 of NC_056733.1, read as the reverse complement.
ACAGGGGCACAGGAAAATAATTTTCTTGGGTGGCAAAAGCCAGGGTACATCTTTGGCTAGGCTTATATAGGCCCTAGGGTCAATAGCCTAGTCCCTACCTATGAACCCATACATACCTTTTTTGTAAGTCCATGATTTTTTGTCCCATAATTTTAACTTCTCATATCTTATAACTTCTAACATTTTTCTTATATCATTTCCTTTCCTTTTACATTTGCTTCTTAAATTACAGTTAAAGTCTCCTGTTATTATAATAGTCATATTTATCACTACATAGTCTGATGAAATACGTTTTCCCTTTCTTTACAGTTAGTATAAGCATATAATGTCATCATTCTATATACTTGTTCTTTCCATTTTAAATCTACAATGGTTAATCTTCCCCTTTTTGCTAAAGTTACATCTAATGTCTTTATTGCATTTCTACAGAATGCAGCTATTGTTTCCCAAATTCCAGGTTATCTTTCCTCCCCATACTTTCTCTGTTTGTAATCTTTCCTCCTTTGTTAAAATATTGTCTCTTCTAATATAATTACATTTACATCATGTATTACAGCACTCACACTTACAGAAAGCACTCTACATTTTTAATTTTCTCTTTTTCTTAAGTTCATAGCTAATTACTAGCCTGGCTTTCTTAATAAGTCATTCTGAGCCCAGCCAATTTCCTTCCCCATGGTGAGAATCAAACACTACTTTGTGTCTGTGAGTCAAACACCTTAACCATTAAGCCAGACCCCAATCAGCTGTAGGCATTCATCATTTTGTATGTATCTCTCTAAATTTTATTTTTCCGTCTTTTACCTTTTTACCAATAGTATTATTTTTCCCTACTACCTCACAATTTATGCCTTTTTCATCACTTATTTCAGAACCTTTTTCTACATACCCTTTATTTTTTCCTCCTAATTTACTTCTATTTCTACTTGTAAAATGTCTTCTCTGTTTATGTGCTTCTCTTTCATGTTTCTTTTTCCTTATTCTTATTTTCATTTTTGCAATCCATCCATAAATGTCCGATGTTGTACATTTATAATATTTCAATTCACATTTTTTGCACCATTGTCCCATTTCTCAACAAATACATTTCCTTTTGTCACAGTTATTTATCAAATGTCCTTTTCTACAAAAAAAATGTTTTGGGTTGTCCGCAGTATTTGATAACACTGCTATTCCCCTCCACATTTATCGTGCTTAGTATATATATATATATATATATATATATATATATATATATATATATATATATTTTTTTTTTTTCTTTTTCTATCTTTAACACGATATTACAATTTTAGCCACCAGTGCATAACCTCTTTTGTGATAAACTTTTGCAATGTCCAGTACTTCTTCACATAAAGCTTTCAAATGTCCTTTCAAAGTCTTCCTTTCTAACTCTGTTTGAAATTGTACATGATGTTTCTAATTTATTTACATTTTTACATGTAAATGCTTTTATCACATAAAGATTCCATGAGTTAGTCTTTTTTCATATTCGCCAGGAGAATTTTCAATTGAAAAATCAGTCTCAAATATAATGTCACAAAATGTCTCTTTGTTAATAAAAATAAATGCTCTTACCTTATGTGCTTTTACACCCAAAAGAGTTATTAAATTGTCCTACACTTCATACCTGTCCATTTCTTTGTCTTTTTTACCTTGAATCCTTTCCACATACTTCTGTCTTTCATTTTCGTCTGCTACTTCACTTTGGCCTTTTGTTACTTTCTCTGCATATACTTTCTTTTCCATCTCACCACTATTCTTCAGGATTGTTTTATTTATTTATTATTTGTTTACCATGAAAGTCTGACTTGGAACGAAACCAATTTTCAGTGGAGGCCCAGGGAGAAATGCTCCAGACACATGTCTTTGCTACGTGGGAGGAAACTGGAGCACTTGGAGAAAACCCACATTAACGGAGGGAGGACATGCAGATTCCACACAGAAAGCTCCTCAGCTGAGAATCAAACCAGAGAACTTCTTGCTATGAGGTAACAATGCTACCACTGTGCCATCCATAGTTCAAACCTCCTTCTTTTGTATCTTCTCCATAATGTCCCCAGGAAACATCTCCTTCGTTTCCTGTCTCACTCTGCACCACAATTCCTTTAAGGAAATCATCCTGTAACACTCTTGACTAGATGGTTGTAATTATACAGCCATCATTTGCTGACTCACCACCATCAAACAGGTTTCTTTAAACATGTCCTCAGAATCCTGCAGACATTCTCTGGTCTCGATATTTACTTTCTCCTTCATTTCCTTCAACTTAATGTCATCTCCATTTCACTCCATCTGCCTCCCTTTTTTTCTCCAGGCTGCCTCTACACCTGGAATGGAGACAAGAACCTCTCCTTCAACATGGGTCCCACTCGCAACAATAATGAGTAGGGAAATTTCCTTCGTGATCTAGCCAAATTTCTCCAAGTAGGACAAATACTACCTCATGTCTCCCCTGAAAAAAGGCCACTAACCTAACCTGATTAAAAAAGAATAGATAGATAGATAGATAGACAGATAGATAGGTAGATAGATAGGTAGATAGATAGATAGATAGATAGATAGATAGATAGATAGATAGATAGATAGATAGATAGAGGCAAATAGAATCCAGTCTATTGTGTGACAGTGCAACTGTCAAGTCTAAGGTGATGGATGTTGCTTTTGTACACAGATATGCATTTTTTTAATATCTTGGCTCTTCATTAGGTGTCTTCCAGCTAATTATCACCTGCTTTGCTCCTTTCACTCTTAACTCATGCACCTGATATTACTCCCTACCTGTGATGTGATCCCCTTGACTCTGGACTGGGTGTGAAAGAGTCATGGGAAAATACATAAGAGGTTCCTGCGATATTGCATACTCTGTTATGTATACTAATGATTTCTATAATGCCCTAACAGGCACACACAGAGACACTTTACATTTTCTTACATAAGAGTGAAAGTGTGCTCTTTTGTGTACATAGCTACTGAATTTTTATGCTTCATAATGTGTGGTTATGCTGAGTTATGACTAGATTTCTATTGGCTTGTGCAATAGTACATCCTGCTGTTTAAGTATATCTGAATGGCAGATAAGAAAGGTTTTAGGGCCTAATTTCATTCCCAGTGCTTACTGTGCATTCATTGTATATTTTATATATCCATAGGTTGTGGAGCAGTTAACTACTAAGGAAATGCCATTTATCAATGAATATTTGTTCTGTTCATTGTTATGTTACTTAAGATAGGATGGAACAATGCTTGATTCTTCAAACAGTGGTTTAGAGTGATAACAGTCTTACTTTATGGGCTTTAATATTAATGATTATTTTAACATATGATATCCTATGATACAAATACATAACCTGATGAATTGAACTCTGTAGGACATTAACTAGAGGTAAAACCTGTTTTATCAAACATTTCCTCATGCATGTACTGTTTAAGCCCAACATGTCAAATGTTCTCTAATTTTCTACAATGTAAGTTAAAACTTAATCACAGGCAAACTAACTGCTTTGTAGTCTGTTAAAATTGTGTTCCAGCAATACTGAAGACATCGTCAATTATTCCAGTTCACAAGAAAAATGACAAATGTTTCATAGACAATTAGATGCCCACATTTCTTTGACACTATATCTCAAATAAATTAACAGAACTTATTGGATATGATAGGGACATTGGTATATAAAAGTATAGATTTCTAAAAGGTTATTCTACATGGACCAACATGATTATTTTATGATTTAATCACATATGTAAATGATATGGGCTCAACAGCCATTGTTGGCTATTTGACCTTAGGAAAATCTTTTGACATTTTACCTCAGTGTGAAGTAATATCAACTATGTAATCAATGAATAATATGAATATATATATATATATATATATATATATATATATATATATATATTTTTTTTTATTTATTTTATTTTATTTTATTTTACATTTGTTGACCGGGCTAGTCTAACTGGATATATGTCCATTTTCAGTAGAGGCCCGGAGAGAAAAGCTCCATGACACACATGATAATAAAGTTGCAGGACAATATAAAGTGACTTCAGATATGTGTATAAGTACAAAAATTGGATAATACAGAAATGATACAGAGAGGACATAAATTAATACCATATGAAATGCATTCAATACAGTGTATAATTCAAAATAGCAAGTAAGTACATTACTTAATATAGAAAAGGGGAGTTAAACAATCTAATTCCATATACAAGTACGGTACAATAAAAGTCAGATTGAAAAAAAAATTGTGTAGTAAAAAAGACATTTTTTTTTTTTTTTTCTCTCTCTTACAGGTGAGTATTCAGAGGGATGGAAATAATGAAATACAGAGTGAGAAAGGTAAGGTATAGAATATGCTGACAGTATTAGGCTCAAGTGGAGAATTAGTCAGGTTTAGTACAGGGGCATAACCAGTGTGTTTTGAGGAAAAGTTTCAGTCTGTTTTTGAAGAGTGATATAGAGGAAACTGAGGAAAGTTCGCTGGGTAGGAGATTCCAAAATTTTCCCACAGTATTAGAGAAGAGAGAATCCCCAGCCCTGTTGTTAGATTTAAATGTGTTAATTAGAAGTTTCTGAGATGAACGTAAGGACTTCAGATTGTGATAGGGGGTGATGATGGTGGATAGAGTAGGAGTATTGGAAGGTTGGTAAAGAGTCTTGTGGGCAGTGATTAGTTGGTGGTATTTGAGCAGATTCTGTAGTTCCAACCACTGAAGCTCCTTTAAATTAAGGCAATGGTGTGTTCTGAATGGGTTACCAGTAGCAAATTTGGCTATGTTATTGTATGAGATTTCCAATTTATTGAGGTTATTCTTAGATAGGTTAGTGAAAATATTTGAGGCATAGAGGAGTATAGAGATTAGATGAGTGTGTACAATAGTAGTCCTAGCTGTAGGTGACAGGAAGGGTTTAATTCTGTAGAGAGAGCCAAGTTTTTTTGTTGACAGATTTAATAGTGTTATTGATATGTATGTCAAAGGTAAGGTTGTTGTCAATGGTAATACCAAGTAGCTTGGTAGTTAGGTCAGGTGATATAATAGTACCATTAGTGGATGTAACAGCAAAAGCTATGGGAGAGGACTTATGATTAGGATTGAAAAGGAGGAGTTTATTTTTTGGGGGGTTTAATAGAAGACAACGGTGAGTGTACCATTGTTCAACAGTGTTAAATACATTTTGGGTAAGGGAGTGAAGTTCAGAGGAGGTTGTGGCTGAGCATACAAGTGTGGAGTCATCTGCATATTGAATGCAAGTAGCATAGGGAATTGCTAGATTAAGGTCGTTGATGAATATGGAGAAAAGGAGAGGTCCTAATATGGATCCCTGAGGTACACCGAGGTTAACTGGTAGGTGGTTAGATAGAGTGTTTTGCCAGAGTACAGCCTGTTGTCTTTGATCTAAGTAGGATTGGAACCATTTGATAGAGAGTGCATCTAAGGCCAGGGATTTGAGGATATCTGTGAGAATTTGATGATTGACCATGTCAAATGCTTTTGACAGATCAATAAATAGTGCTGAGGAAAGCATATTACAGTTACAGTTTTTGTTACTACAATCTGTACAGGAAAGGAGGGCAGTGGTAGTGCTATGGGAGGGTCTGAAACCATGTTGACAGTTAGAGAGCAAGTTATTATGGATTAGGTGGTCTAGCAATTGCCTGTGGATGCATTTTTCCAAGATTTTGGCCAAAGGAGAAAGAAGGGCTATGGGACGGTAGCTGGAGAAATCGGTGGAGGTTCCACCTTTGTGAAGGGGGATAATATGGGAGACTTTCCAGATGTTAGGGGTGTGACCTTCGCTAATACTTCTATTGATCAGAATGGAGATGGGGTAAGCAATTGACTTGGCAGATTTCTGCAGATATTCAGCAGGTAGTTGGTCTGCTGAAGGAGGGCCTGGTTTCAGTTTTTGGATTAGGGCAAGAATGTGGGTTGTTGAGACTGGTTGAAAGGTGAATGGAGGGGGTGTGGCTTTCTAATAGGTAGGTAAAGTAAAAGTATTAGGTGCTAGTTGGCTGGCTAGTGTTTGGATTGCATTGGTGAAAAAGGTATTGAAGGCATTGGCAGTCTGCATGGGATTTTGAAGGTCAGTGTTTAGTGAGCTTGGTGTACTGGATTGACCTGGTTGTAGTAATTGGTTGATGCATGCCCATAATTTCTGTGAGTTCTTATGGTTTGCCTTTTGAAATTGAAGGTAGTATTTTCTTTTATCAGATAGTATAGCTTTCTTAGTGTTATTTCACAGTTGTTTGAAATTTTGTTGGTCTGCAGGACTTTTGGTCATTCTCCATTTGGTCCAATATTTATTCCTGAGGTGAATTTTATGTTTGGTGTCTTTAGAAAGCCATGGGGCTGACATGGTCTTAATTCTAATAGTATGGGTTGGTGCATGATGATCAAGGATGGCTAGGAAGCTAGAATTAAAGTATTGAACAGCTTCTTCCAGAGGGAGGTATTTTAGGGGAGACTAGCTACATGCTCTGAGTTCGTTTTAGAAGAGATCTGGGTTGAAGTTCTTTTTGGATCTAATATTCCTGATAGTGGTGGGAATGGGAGTATAAGTTTTATGCCTGATGATATAGGTAAGTGAATGGCCACTTATGTCATCAGGAAGGGTTCCAGATTCATATAATTGGGGATGGTTCTTTAACAGAATCCAGTCTAATGTGCTTTCTTTCTTGTTGTGTTTATCTATTCTGGTGGGGGATTTAATGGTTTGATCAAAACCATATAGGTTGATGTTGGTGTTTGGGTGGCTGTTGCTACAGCAGTTCCAATCAATGTTTATATCACCAAGGATTATGGTTTCTTGGGGCAGGTGTTGAGATAACCAGCAAAGGATATTTTCTATGGTGGTATTGCTGTTATCGGGAGGTATATTGATACAAATAATATAGATGGCTTTGGAATTGTTAAGTTGTAGTTTAGAAATAAGAATTTCTGCACTGGTACTAAGTGGTGGTTTAATGTTGCAAGTGGTTAATTGTAGGCTAGATTTAAACAGAATTGCCACTCCCCCACCCTTTTTTGGTTGCACAGTCAAGTCTGAGGATATTATATCCTATATCCTAGTGGGATCATTTCATTGTGTATTGTTACAGGTTTTAGCCAAGTTTCAGTTAGGCATAGGATGTCAAAGGAGTAGACTTCTAAAAGAGCATGGAGCTGAGTAATTTTGTTGTTAATGCTATGAATATTAAGATGAGCTATAAAGAGTGAATTAGATGGTTTAGTAATGGGATAATTAGTTGATTGTTTGGGGTTGGGGAGAGAGATTGGAATTGCTGTTGGGCCTGGGTTTGGGTGAATGTCTCCATATTTTAATGTTTGGAGTTGTTTGAGATAGATTGGATATGGTATTTAAGAGTAGAGATCTCCTGGGATTGCGATTAATATATCTGATGTGGACTATTCTGTGATATTTTGCTGGTAGATAGCTGGGAGTTGTTGTAATGTTAGCATGGTTGAATAAGATGGGTAGAGGAGTGGAAGTGGTTATTTTATTAGGGTGGTGGAAATCTGGATGTAATGGGTGTACATAGGAGGAGAGTATATAAGCATAAATGAGAGGGGGAAGCAGTAAGAGTATGAAAAATTGCTTAAATTGAGTAGTGGTATTTAATTTATCCATTAGAATAGATAAGATGTTAGCTTTATTATTGATGGTAAGAAAGGTAATAGGTGTGGCTGGAGGGAGTGGTGTGGTAGGAATGGTAAGTGGAGTGGAAGTAATTAGGCAAGAGAAAAGCTTAATTAGAGTAGTGGGAGGGGGTAGGGGTGTGGCTAGTAAGTATAAGAGTAGGACCCCAGGGGGTGTGTGGGAATTGGGGGTAGGGAAGGGAGCGTAGTGAGCCCGTAGGGGGAATGGAGCGGGTAGAGACAGGTAAGAAGCAGCTGGAGAAGAGACAATCAGCAGTACTGGCTACAGATGGTAAGTTGGATAAGACAGTAGCAGGTGAGAACAGTGATGAGAGAACCTAGAGACAGTAGTAGTAGACAGTAGGGTGAAGTGTGAGGAACTAGAACGAAGGTCTGGGACTACAGAAAATAAAGCAATTAGTAAAGGAAACAAGAGGAAAAGCATGAGATGAGACTAGGAACAGGGTACCATCTAGTGAACAGGTCTGAATTGCAGGTAGATAAGCAGGAGAGTTGCTGTATTAAAGACTGGGGAAGAGTGAGAGGGAGTTCCTAGAGGAAGATAGGGGAGTAAATGAAAGGGTACTATAGAGATGGGGGGAGAGGCTGCTGGCTGTCCTGGCTCAGAGCGTGCTTAGGCACCTATAGCAGTGGTACACAGGTAGAGAGTACAACTAGCAGGAGTTAGACAGCAAACATACTTTTTTTTTTCCTTGAAGGAGGGTGAAGGGAATTTAAGGCTGTGAGGTGAACCCACTGGTATTTGGAGAGGGTCCTTAGGTTCCTAGAGACTTGAGCTGGAAGCACGAAATGAGCAGGATAACTTAAGGGAGAAAGAGAGGCAAAGTAGTGGAGAGAAACAAATAGTTAGCGCAGGCAAAGCAGAGTGGTCAAATATCACAAAACAGTCAGCATGCACTATGATATATATATATCTCTGAATGAATAAGTCATTGGGTAACAGGTCAAACCCAGAAAGGATCTATCCTCGCTACTTTATCACCAGAAATATATATTAGTATAGGTGCCCCCCAGGGATCTGTACTGGGTCCTGTATTGATTAGCCTAGTATTTTCTACAGTCCCTAGAGCATCAATTTCTTAGCAAGCAAAGTGTGTGTATGACAGTAAATTTGGGAAAATCATTACTTCAGACGTGGGTAACTGCAAAATAAACAATCACCTAAGAGAAGTTAGTGCTTAATCTAAAAAGGTAGGAATAAAAATGTAACATTTCAAAATATAAATATGTGATTGTTGTAAGAAGAAGCACAATTACTAGCATAACATTGTGATACTACCTTACAATAAATGCATAACCAGTCTGTGTATTATGATAGAATATAGGCTGCCATTCAAGGAGCATTCAAGTTGTTCAGGATTTGGGAACTTATGTGGACAGTGACCTAACTTTTGACCAGCATGTGTCCATTGTTGTAAGAAAGACCTTCTATATTGCACAGCTTATAAACTAAGATATTGTGTTTGGATAAACTGTCATACAAAAAGAACAACAGAAAGGTGGTGTGTGCCTTATTTGTACTAAAAAAGGCCTGAATGAAGTATTTAAGTTGGTTCAGTGGTTTTCCATTACTCTTCTCCTGTGGCTGAAGATAAGTGTCAGGCTAGTGTTTAATAGCACTGAGGGGGTGTACAACAATTATTAATCACCTTCTAACATCAGAAAGGTGCTTAACAATCTTGTTTTCCACCATTTTCACAGCACAGTCACAATATTCCATGCACTTTATATTTAACAGTGTAGGGTGTATAAACCATAAAAAGCTATTACTGCACACAGAAGAATGGTCCCAATCAGTGTGAGACATGGAATAATGAATTTTATTTTGCAATGTTCGTTTTACTTTTGGTATAAAGTGGAAATCTTTTGACTAGGAGCTAGACCAAATATTGCCACACACTGTATGTGGTGTGACTAGCTATTGTATACCAAGTCCAAATCTGCATTGTCTGGGAGAATTTATTTTAGTCTAAAGTACTGAGATTTCAGAGTTAGTATATTTAAATACAAGGGGTAGAGGGCTTTTTAGTATATAAAAATAGCAGGGACACATGGGCAAAACTTCCCACAGTGAAGGATGCAGGTGAAACACCTTTAAAAAAACCTTTATTATGTCACTATGAGTTTTTAAGATCACACCTTAATGTTGCCATGTAAAAGTGACAAATATTTATACAATGATGTTACACAAGCCTTTCAACCTATTCTTATAAATATAACTCATTATGTCCCCATAGCAAAATCAAATCATTAAGCTTGCACCAGAACATAATTTTAACTTCACCTTGTTTATAAGAAAAAAATGACCAGCTGCAAAGCATCATAATAAATTGTAAACTCTGTTACTTAGCTTATCTGCTTTATAATGAAGCCCATCATACTACCATATCTGGCTCCTGCTATTTATGGAGAATGCTGGAGGAATATTAGAAGCTGTATGACGCTGCAAACTTTACAGCACGTCTCTGTTAAGCATTTCTGAAAAAAGTCATGATATATTTTACTGGATGGATATTCAGTAGGCCATACAAGTGCAGATTTGCAAGTGAACATCTAATGTACTTCAAATAGGCAAACTTCTACCCTTTAGACTTAATTTGTACATGACAAAACACATGTTATTTGATTGGTTACACCCACAAAAACATGTATCAGCAGTTCAAATGATCGATAACATCACCTCTGAGTGTCCTATAATGAATTATTTTATTTTATTTTTTTAAAGTTGAACATAACATCTGAAGAATTAGTATAATGTTTACAACTGATTTTAAGAATGCATTGCTTCACAGCACTGCTTCATACTGATAAGACTGCCAGTGACATTAATTTCACTGCTCTAAAGATATGATTATAAGCTATAATGACTTTATCCCAGTGCTGTTGTTAGGATTTATCCTGGCCAACAGTGCAGTCGTATCTGCAGCTGCAGTTGGTTGGTCACCCTCATAGCGATAACAAATAAACATAAATGGAACTAGAATTCAGCTTGTCCCCATTCTCAGGAAACATAATGGTAAGTCAAATCTAAAGTAATGTGTTCTGCACATTAGTTTTCTGGTTTTTTTTCCTCTTTTTATGAATTGTCTTAACTCCATGAGAAGAAAAATGGCACGTGCAGTAATAACACAAGGGAATCATGCTGTAAGGAGAAAACCACTGGTACATAAAAAACAGCAAATGTATCAGCAGAAAGAAGCCAGCAGGCAAATCAATCAGTCCCAGCACTCTCAACTTAATTTATCTCTGACAGCCATAACTGGTCTCTGGGTAGTTCTTCATTATCTATGCCTATTTTCCAATACTCCCATAAGTCAGGAGTCCCATATTGTTTATACATTGTGCAGTTCTTCTGTTAATCTGCTGCAGATGTCTACAAGACTTCAGTTTAAAAATAATATACGGAGCTGCAACCTCCCATTTCTCTTCAGCACCCCACCCGCCGTGTTGTTCAATTCCTTCTTTGTTTTCTTCCCGTGCTTCATGGTGCTGCCATTCTTAGTTGGAGTAAGTATTACGCTCCATGATGTTATTTATCATTTGATTTGCTGGTGCCAGTAATATAACATGTGTGTTGTCATGTACAAATTAATTCTAAGAAGTAGAAGTCTGCTCTGTTGAAGTATATTAAATGTTTCACCTGCAAAATCGCACCTACATAAATTATTGGACATCTATAAATGCAGAGAAATATGATGGAACATTTACAACATCATACAGATTACATCTGTGAAGACAAGACATAAAACTGAAATAAAAATAACTGATCTACCAGGCAACTGTGTTCAGAACAATATCTGTTATATTACTAGCTATACAGTGAAAGACTTCCAGTGTGAGAGCATTTCAAGTTCCATCCTAATATGTTCTGAGTATATACCAGATGAAGAAGTGCATATTGATTCATAACACTTTACTCTTACCTCTAATAATTGGAACAAAGTTAAAAATAATTAAGGACAAAGTTTCAAAATCAGTGACTTTCTAATTGCTACTGTTATTCACTTCAGATACTGATAAATACATTATTTAGTATAAATGTACATTTTATGTAAAACAAAGACTGCTTTGTCTTCTTTTACTAAGTATCACTGTTCATAGACTAGTACTAGGCTAACTGCCCTTGTGGGCTATTTTAAACCTACTAAATTACTCCCTCAGTGAATCAAACCCTGCACCTTGTGTCAGTAAGGTAAACACCGTAACCATTATGCCAACCTCCCACCAACGCAAAAATAACATTTTAGGGAGACATTTAAAGAAAATTAGGCTAACTGCTGAAAATCGGGGAAATATGAGAGTTACTGAGGTGTTTTAGGGCATTTTACCTAATCCCATCTTCTTCTTCTTTCGGCTTTTTCCCGGTTAGGGGTCGCCACAGCGGATCACCTGTCTGCTCATGATTGGCAGTGGAGTTTTTACGGTGTTGAGTTGCCAGCCCAGCGCCCAACCTTCCACAGAAGGCACACACATGCACACCTAAGACCACTTTAGAGTGTCCAATCCACCTACAGCATGTCTTTGGGATGTGGGAGGAAACCGGAGCACCTGGAGAAAACCCACGCAACTACAGGGAGGATATGCAGAGTCCACACAGAAGGCACCCCAGCCGACAATCAAACCGGAGAACCTCTTGCTGTGAGGTGGCAATGCTAACCGCTGCACCACAGTGGCCTCCCGTTTTACCGAATCCCATATATCTCTGATATTCATTTTCACTACCTTACATAAAAGTTATACTAAATGGGATACCTCAGGTTCTGTGTACTGAATAGCTTGCTGTCTGCTCTGTTTGTTACATATAAAGATAATTGTGAGGCTTTTCTTTGCTCTTCATTCTTATTTCAGTCATATGTATTTAAATCTTATGGTGACCCTTCTGCAGTGCATTTATGTAACACATAGTACCATTAGACCAGCTTCCTCTCACCTGCACAGAGAATGCTCATTTCCAAGGTACAGAGCCAATAAATTATTAACTTCTCCACACTTAATGCAATACTAATAAATGGAGGATGACCTCCCTGCTCCTTCTCATGTTATATTTACTATGCAGAGATACTTGTGCTTCCTCTATGGAAATTAAACTGGACTGGGATTTATCACTCAGGTTTAGCTGAATCCCAATTTATGTTGAATAGCACATAGTGTTATGAATAAGTTCACACAACTGCAGAGGAAAAGCTGTTTCCCTTTGACCTTAAAGTCTGGTAATCTTAGGATTAGAGTGTTTAGAAATGAGGAGGTCTGGCTTTCCCCATAGCAAAAATGTTTCAGTTTTGTCTTGATTTAAAAGTGGATGCTGCCCATTATGAACTTTTTTTTGCCTGTACTGCAAGTGTGATTTAATTCAGTTTATGAATTTACTATGCATCCACTCTACCTTATGCATATCATCAACATATTACTCAACCATTTTAGGCCTTGATTTGTTACAAATGTAAGGCTTATTTCTTATTTAGCAGATACAATTAGCATTGTTTTATACACACACACACATATATATATATATATATATATATATATATATATATATATATACAGTATTTCTGTTTTGTCCATACAGTCTCCTGAAGAAACTAGCATATGTTAAGATTGTCACAGTCAGTTCCAATTTGGGCCTTGCACTGTCTTTATTTATCAAATGTTATCAGAAAGAAGTTCCTTTACAAAACTGCTGTTTTATGCTTTATTCAGTATATAAGACAAACTGCAAACTTCAAAAAACACAGTGAACGTCTATTTATTTAAGCAGTCGTGGGGACATTGTGAAGAGCCATAACACAATATATACAGGAAAACCATTTTATGTATATAATTATTACTTGTTAGGATGAGGTACATTGGATGCTACATTTTGAACAAGTCTTAGAGTACTTGGAAAGCAAAGTGACTTTTCACAGATTTGAAAATAAATACCTTTTAAGAGACTCAAAGCCAAGCCTCTCTGTTAGAAGATATATTTCACTATATTAACTTACACAGCATGAAAATGCAACATATATCTGCACAGATACAGTATAAAAATCAGAAAAAAAGGCAGCAGTAGAGCTAATTAAGAATAAGTAACCAATTTACAGTCAGAACTGTACACATACCTATGGATAGAGCAGTGATGAATGACCAATAAATAACTCACAAGCAAATGTATTACTCGGTATCATAACTGAAAAATACATGACATAGTGAAAACATTTACTAAGAAAAGCAGGACTATAGCTAGCTGTTTACTCCTCTAATTATGATAAGATTACTGGAATATTATCATCATCAACCCTCTTTTTCCCACTTTCTACATGGGGTTGGGGTGTCCTGTCAACTGTCACCATCTCTGTCTATTCAGTGCCACTCTCCTGCCTTCCTCGACACTCATGTCTCACTGCTGCAGGTCTTCTCTCATATAATCCACTCACCTCTTTGCTGGATGCCCTTGTTTCCTCTTGCCTAGATTACATACCAGTAAAACTGCAGAAGAAATGTGATGAGCATTTTAGCAGTTAAGTTTCGTCTCCTCACTGCTCTGTCATTTGGGGCAGGGAGTGACGGTGGTGTGTTGTAGTTCCTGTAGTACAGTGTTTTATTCCCTCAGCTCTTATTTGTCTGTTGTGTGACCTTAAGCAAGTTATTTAACCAGACAATTGAAAACGGACTGTGTGTCTAGTGGGCCTACCTGGTTAACAAGTGTATGCTATTAATGTTGTTATTATTATTATTATTTATCAGTAAAAGTACAAATTAAGTATGTAGTAAGCATTTAAAAAGCCAGCTAGTGAACTCAGAAAGTAGTGGAAAGGCATAAAAGAAAGATATCAGATTGAAGACTGATGCAAAAATGAAGAGAAAAAGAGAGATATGCAATAGCTTGGACTTTCCAGTTAACAAAAATAGGAACATTGAGATTCTGAAGTGTTACTGTATCTTCTATTCTTCCATGTAAAAATGTACTAGTCACCTGCATATTGAAATGATTTTGCTTGCTCCAATATTTTGGGAGCAGCAAGCTCTGAAAACATACAATTTTATTTAGTTGTATTGGATGACCAGATAGGTGAGCTGGTCAATTAATACTTTTCAGCCACTACAAATTATAATAGTGAAGAAGTGTCCACTCCATTGCATATATGAAACGAGCCCTGCTTATGAACCACCAGGGTTTAGTTAGCAGCCCTGGCATTGGAAGAGCCAAAGAGAGGTGAGGGAATCAAAGAGGTGTACCCATTTGTCTCTCTCTCTCTCTCTCTCACTTGGGGGGAAGGGGGTGAGAGCTGCATGACAAGGAAGCGTATAGCAGCCATGTTGCTAGTCCACATCGAAGAAGACTTCAGAGAGCAAACTAAGTCAGAATGGGGGCAGTACCACATAAAGTGTATTACATCAGAGGTGAAACATATTCTAAGTGTTTCATCACATAGCCCTGGAGGGTGGGGCCCTAAGAAAGGCACATCATCATTAATGTGGTGACAGTCACCTCAAGGGTCCAAATGCCCATATTGACCCTGGAACTGGCACAGGGAGGCAGGACTCAAAATTCACTATTTCTGCAGTATGATGGTCTCATCCTGGATATTCAACTGGTGGGAAATGAATGGGCCAGTCAGGTAGCCAGAGAGGAGAGCTGGTGGTCAGTAGAGGATGGTAAAAGCAAAACAAAAACAAAAACAAAGAGAAACTGTAAACATTAGCTAGATAAGAGACATATGATACTTACCATGGCACTGGTTTCAGCCAAAGTGTTGTTCTTTTAAATGAAAAAAAAACAGACTGCCAAAGAGTCATTCCAAGTGGTATACGTCATACATTACTGATACTCTGCATGTATGCAATCACAGGGAGAGGTGTGCACATGTACGGATATACATCAACAATTGCAATCAGATATAATTGGCCACAGAAACAGAGGTATGGCACAAGAATTTGGAGTATACAGTGGAATAAGATAAAATAACTTTAAAATATTATCACTCACAACTGACTACTCTGATCTCTATATTATAAACAATTTAGCCACATATCCTACATTCAGCAACTCAGACGTTATCCTTGTGGGTTAAATATAGTAGTTGTAATTAAACTCCTCAGTACCTACAGACCTTCATGTTCAGTTGCTTATATATCCCACAAAAGAGTATGAAAAATAAAACAGCCCTCAGAGGACAGGAATGGGAAATGAAGGGAGGAGATTTGATAGTATATATCCACAGGCAGCGACAGGAATGAATACCAAAGTCCAAATGTACAAACACAGCTTTAATAAAAATGAACTGAACACACATATACTTCTGACATTAGCATTCATAACTGATATGTTTTCGTACATGTGTGTTCAGTTCATTTTTATTAAAGCTGTGTTTGTACATTTGGACTTTGGTATTTATTCCTGGTGGTGCCTGTGGATATTTACACATTCTTTTTGGTACCTTGGTGATCTTTTTTTGGAGTTTTACTTTTATTCACCATGGAAGTGAATACTAGTTCGGATGTGGAGGAAAGAGGAAGTAGGGAGGAGCTTGGCTAAGCCAGGAAGCTGGTTGGCCAATTGACACAGCTAATTTACTTGCTTACTCCTCTCAGCCAATCGATGGTCAAGATTGCGACGAGAATGCAAAGGGGTGGTCCGAGGAAACACCAGATGTAAGAGAAACCAGACGACATGAATACAGACCTGGTGAGGGTGTTTCTGGCTCTAATGGAGGCGCTTGCAATGAGGATGTGGATTTTTTACAAGCCCCCTTTACTTTAAGGGGCTCCAAAGGAGACCTGGCATCTAAAGAAAAAGGATTTACTTCAGTTCCAGAAGGGGCAGAGAGAGAGGACATTTTCTAATACAGTCAAACGAAAAACTACGGACTTCAAAGACTGGCTGCAGGTTAGTTTCTCTAAAGAGTTTAAAGAGAAAGCAATTACACCTGTGCCTTTTGCTGATACTTCTAAAAACAATGTGAACAGATTATATAGACTTACTGAGAGAGTAAAAAGCTTGGACATTGAAAATTCATATTTAAAAGAATGTATATCTAAAAGTATTGTTCCTAAGGGGCTTAGGGTATACAAATACCCAAATAATGTTAAGCCCGGTAGTATTTTTCACAAATAACTGGTTGAAATATTTAACAGATGCAGACTGGACATTTTAAAAGTATTATAGATGAAAATTATAGATGTAGAAAAGATTTGGTGAAAGAAATTGACTTGTTGAATGAAAGTGTGATTAATGACTTAATGCATACTATTCCAGCTGAGAGAACTAAATATGATGACATTAGAAGGGATATGGAAGCCCATTGAAAGGAGTTAGTCACAAGGAAAATTAAAAAAAACTGGAAAGGGATATTAAGGAATATGCTGATAATACAAGTTACCCTGACCCTAGAGGCAGAGTAAGGTTTTTGGAGAAGGAAAATAACAGGCCTGAGGTAGTAAATGAAATGCCTAGGCTAGGACAAGTATGTGATCTTGATGATTTTGCTGACCAAGAGCCTCCTCCCCTCCCAAGAAGATCGGAAAGAATAAGAAACGGGAATGATCAAGGATACCAGCAGTACCAACATTTTTGGAGGGGAAGAGGAAGGGGGAGGGGTAGATACTAAGCAATAGTTGTATCACCCACCCCAACATAGATAGTGACATCATTAAACAGCATGTAGGAAACCCATACAGATTCATAAATGGAGATTTCAGTATATACAATTTCAGCCATGTGACATTAGAAAAAGAACATTTTAGTCTTCTCTCTAAGGAGCTGAAATATATACCCTCCAGAAAAAGGGGATTTGACAAAAATTCTTTTGGACATAAAAATATTTACTAGGAAGATTCATTTTGAACTCATGTTTAGTGATAATAGGAACCTGGAGCTCAGTGGATTAAGGAGAAAAAGTGTCTATAACCCACCTTTACACCCCCAAATTAAAAACTTTGAAACTGTAGTGGAATGTGAGGTCAGAAAAAAAACTCCCGCAAAGTAAGATACAATAATAATTTGCAAGAGGATAATAGAAAAGTTTTAAATGAGTTAAGGCAAGACAAAAATCTAAGAGTAATGAAACCTGACAAAGGGGGTGGGATAGTGCTAATGGACTGCTTAACATATGAAGGGAAAATGGATAATATTTTAAGGGATTCTTCTAGATACTCTGTGGTATCTAAGAATGAGGATAACATCGCCTACAGGAGTATAGACATGGCACTAGAAGACCTTCGACTGGAAGGTTTAATAGATGCAAAGACTTTTGAGTTTTTGAAAGTTGAGAAACCAAGGATCCCTACAATTTTTGGTATCCCTAAAGTACATAAAAATGGAAGGGACCCACCATTCAGACCCATAGTGTCAGCAGAAGAGTTGAAAACTTTACCTCTAGCAAAGTATGTTGACAGTAAATTAAAAGCATTATGGTTGAAAAAGAAGAACATTTTAAGAGGTTCTTGGGATTTTTTAAGATGTCACAAAAAATAATTGTTTTGTAATAGCATTTATTTCTTAAAAGATGTAGTTGATTTATTTTCGTGTATCCCTCACCAAGAAGGCCTTCTATTGTTGGAAGAGACTATATATGAAGATGGTTCACTTTCACACAGTGAATGTACAGTGGTTATGTAACTTATTGACTTGGTGTTGAAATATAATTTTATTTAGTTTAAAGGAGAATTATTCCATCAGATAAAAGGGGTGGCGATGGGAGCAGCCTGCGCTCCCACATACACAAATTTAGTCTTGACAAGGTGGGAAGAAAAGGTAGTTTTAAATTCTTTATATAGTGAAAACTGGATGTTATATAAAAGGTTTTTAGATGACATATGCATTTTATGGACTGGGCCGGTGGATATTATCAAGGATTTTGTTGTGTTTTTAAAATAACACTACAGAGTTTTTAGAACTCACATATAATGTTAGCCAAGAAAAACTACAATACTTGGATATTGAGATAAACAAGGAGAATAATGAATTCAGCTCAAAAGTGTTTAGAAAATGCACATTTTCAAACTCTTATTTGCACTACAACAGTGCACACCCTGCACATTACAAGAAGAATATTGTCAAAGGGCAATACATTAGCGCAAGTAGAATGACGTGTAATAATGAGGAAGTTATAAATGAGATGAATTTACTAAGGCAGTTTTTTATAGGTAGGGAATATCTTACTTGGTTAATAGACCAGGTAGAGAAAGAGGTCTGTGAAGGAAGAATAAATAAATGTAGGCCTATTTTAGGTCTTAGCCTTGACAACCAAGAGAATGAAAATCAGGTGAAACGATGCATACGGAAACGCCTTGGTAACAGAGTACAACAGCATCTCTAGTTTGATTAGATCTATATTACATACCGAATGGAACAGATTTGTTGCACTTACAGATCTTGAAAAGTTAACTAAAAAGGAATTAAAAGTAGTGTTTAGAAATTCATTAAGTTTGAAAAACTTACTAGAGAAAGATATAGGACAGAACATTGCAACAAAGAAGAGAAAAGGAACATTTAAATGTTGTCATTGTGCCCAATGCACTTATATAGTAAATCAAGAGAGTATTCACTTGGAGAGTATAAATACAACAATCACAAGTAAGGAATATAACTGTGACTCCAGTGGCCTAGTCTATTTAGCTAAATGTCAAATTTTCCTGGCATTTTATGTTGGCAAAACGGAGCGTAAACTTTGACGAAGAATATACGAGTATTTATGAAATCCTGATTCATAAAATCACCAATGCCTTATTCATGCACAAGCAAAAATGCACTAATGCACACTACAAGTTTTTTGTCTTAGAGAAAGTGAAAATGGATGAAAAGGGTGGTCTGTGGGAGGAAACCATAGAATATAAAAAGCTATGGTGGCAGATCACCCTTCAAGCTAATAAACTTCCAGTACTTAATGAAAATATATCTATTGCTCCTGTCCTAAAATTAAGGGCAGCCAAGCTATAATGATGTTTTATAGAAGAATGCTTTTATTGGGTCTTATGATGTGGTTTATTGTTAAAATACATTTTTATAACGTTTTTATAATATATTTAATTATTTTTAAATTGTATTTTTATGAATGAATATATATTTTTAACATATTTTCACATATTTAACATATTCAACATACATATATTTATATTTTTATTCATTGGAATTTACATATGAAATCAGAATGAGTTTTAATTCCTCACCAATGTAATGCAAAACCACAAAGCAATATATGTTTGCATTCAGCTGTTAGCATGTGTTTATTAGAATGAACACTAGAGGGAGCTTCAAGTTCATGTTTCATGGACATTATGCATTTGTTTAGTTTCAAGCAATGAATGCATTTATTTTAAAAAGTTTTTAGTAATAAGTAAAAGTATTCTGAGTTTATGTTTTATTATGACCAAGTAGGCAGTTATTTATGTTTTATTCTTCTTTTTTATTCACATAAAAAGATGTTTATGTCGCTATATGTTATGTCGCTATATAGTACCTCTAAATTTATAGAACTATAGCCACTCCCCCACTTTCTAGATCCTATCTGCTTTAATCTGGGATAATTCCACCCACCCCCATTCTTCTACCTACATTTTAATACCACCTATTAGCTTTCATCTTGCATTCTTCCGTCCCCCTTCCAGTACCTTTACCTCACCACTCTATCTTCTGGTGTTGCATCACCAGGTAAAACAGTTCCTTAACTCACTAGCTGAATCACAGATAATGATATACTCCTCTTTACTACCCCTCTTGTTCACACCATACCTCCTTACCTTGTATGAAAACCAGTTTCTCACAGGATTTCAGGTCCCAAAAGGCCATACTATCACCCCAGCTGTAAATCCTTCCACCTTCAACCATACTTACAGTACCAGATCCTATCCAACATCTTGTTCAGTCTATCAACATCTCAACCTCAGGCACATTAGCTCTAGATCCAAACACTACCACAAGCTAATAAACAAATTCCTGAAGTTCATCACCAAGTATAGACTCAACCTAATACTTGGTGGTGATATTCACCCCAACCCTGGCCTACTCACTTCAGATACACATACCCCCTCTACTTGCAATCTAAGCTACAAACCTACAATTAATAGGCCAACTAACTCTCTCCTAGTCTGTCATCTCAATATTAGAAGCATTAATAAGAAGGTACATGAATTGCATGCACTTCTGGATGTCCACTCCCCTGAGATTCTCTGTTTATCTGAAACCTAGTTAAAACCTAACACTAAAGACAATGAAGTGTTACCACCTGGGTACAACATACACAGGCTGGATCGTGCTTCAAGGAAGGGGGTGGGGTAGCTGTACTCTATAAATCTGAGTTGAATGTCACCATAGATGTAATACAACCACCTCAGATTAATAACTCAGAGATTCTTGCCACCAAATTGCAAGTTAATAAAAATAAATGCATTAATGTCTTCTGTATGTACATTCCCCCAGGTAACAATATATCTACATTTGAAGATATCCTGCACTGGCTATAATGTCACTACCCCCAAGAAACCCTACTACTTGAAGACTTTAACATAGACTGGGGCACCTGTTCCTCAGAATCCCCAACCACCCATATTAACCTGCATGCACTTACACAAATTATATCCACCCCTACCAGGATAGGTAAACCCAACCAAAAAGAAAGTATACTTGACTGGGTACTCATAAATAGTCACCCCCAACTGTACACCTCTGGTACCCTCCTTGATGGCCTAAGCGATCACCTTCTCACATATGTAATTAAGCACAAAACCACAAAACCATTAATTCCCAACAACCCTTACTCAGAAAGGTTAGAAACAATAAAAACTTTGACCCTGCCAAATTCCAACAAGAACTAAACTCATGTAATTGGTCTATTCTAAAACACCTCCCCTTAGAGGAAGCAGTAGCATACTTTAACAACAAATTCCTTGAGATCCTTGATTTGCATACACCTGTTTGTTCAAAGAGAACCAAGGCAAAAACTGTGCCATGGCTTTCTAAAGAGTCTAAACTGAAAATTACCCTTAGAAACAAAGCATGGGCTTTATGGTGTTCTTCTAAAGACCCTCAAGATCACATTAAATACAGGCAATCCAGGAATGAAACCAAAAAATCAATTTTACAAGACAAAAAACAATACTACTGTAATTTACAGACAGTAAATCAAAATAACCCTCAGAAGTTTTGGGCAGGTTTAAATAATCTACTACATCCAGGACAAACTTCAACCCCAATCCCTGCTGCTACTATTGATAAAACCCCTGAAGATGTTTCTGATAGTTTTAACCAATTCTTTACTGAGACAATTCAAGCCCTAGCTAACCAACTACCTCCTATCTCCTCTGGTCCTGAAAGTAGCACCCCTAGAAACCTACTCGCGTTCAGCTTCCAACCAGTCACCATTTCACTTATCTGTACCTTGATCAAAAAATTAAAACCCACTACACTTTCTACTGATCAACTCCCTGCCGAGTACCTACAAAAATCAGCTGATGCTATTGCTTACCCCGTCTCAATACTAATCAATCGAACCATAGTAGAAGCTAAAATTCCCACCATCTGGAAAATATCCTATGTAATCCCACTTCACAAAGGAGGCAGCTCTACTGAATTCTCCAATTATAGGCCAATAGCTATACTCTCTCCACTTGCAAAGACTATGGAAAAATGTATTCATAGACAACTCATGCACCACCTAATCCAGAATCACCTTATGACAGACACTCAGCATGGCTTCCGTCCTCATCACAGCACTACTTCAGCCCTCCTAGCCTTTACCAACACCATAAACCATAATCGCAACAATAATTATATATCCTCAGCCCTCTTCTTGGATCTTTCCAAGGCATTCGATATGGTTGATCACCAACTTTTAATCCACACCCTGCAAACATTCTGTCTAGATGCTGGAGCCCTTCAATGGTTTCAATCCTACCTGAATGGTCGACAGCAGGCTGTCCTCTGGCAGAACAACCTCTCTAACCTTCTACCTAACACCCTTGGAGCACCACAAGGCTCTATACTAGGGCCCTTGCTGTTCTCCATCTTCATTAACGACCTTTATACTGTCACCCCAAAAGTCAGCTGTATCCAATATGCTGATGACTCCACTCTGATTTGCTCAGCCACATCTCCAGTAGAGTTATGGTCAGCTACCCAGACCACCTTTAATACAATAGAAAACTGGCTTTCTGAACATTGTCTGATCCTAAATCCCAAAAAATCTAAAATGCTGTCATTTTCACCAACACATAGGTCTACCGCTTTCACCTTTACCATAAAATCAAATGATGGCACAAAAATCTCCCCTGTACCCTCTAAAAAACTATTAGGTGTCATCATAGACAATAATCTAAAATTTGACCTATACGTTAACCAAACTATCAAAACCATCAATAAAAAACTAGGGTCACTTTACAGAATAAAAGCCTTCCTAACCCCTCCAGCTAAAATTGCCATAGCTCGCTCTCACCTTCTTTCAACCCTTCTGTATGCATCCCCTCTACTTCCAAATTTAAACAAGACTGTCCTTAACAAACTCTCAATTTGCTACAACCACATTGCTAGGTTTGCCACTGGGCTGCCTTTTAGGACACATCATTGCATCAATCTAAATCAGCTTGGGTGGCTTGAACTACCCAGCCTAATCTAGTATAACCAACTGATTATGGCCTATAAAATCCTCTATAATCCGGACAATACTCCTGCACTTAAAAATATTATCACCCCCTATAACAATCCTAGACCGCTTCGATCCTCTAAGACTAGCAAAATCAATAACACTCTCTTTGCAAACTCTGTAAGTAGATCCTGGAACTCTCTTCCAGCTGATTTTACCTTAGCTTCCACCTTAGGTCAATTTAAAACTAGACTCAAACAACATTTGTCACTTAACTGGCTATGTCAATGTATCAAACCTGGCTAACTCTCTCTAGAATATGTAAAAATCTGTTAACTAGTTTACTGTGTAATTTAATTTAATCCTGACTTGCGCTCAGGATTAACTGTAACCTGTGAAATTTGTGTAACTTGCTTACTTATGTAATCTCTGTAAATAGTCCGTTTGTAATATGTAATGCTGGTATTATGTAATGCTGTATCTGCTTACCCTTGGAGCTTTTCTTCCCGGGCCTCCGCTGAAAATGGACATGCATTCAGTCGGACTATCCCGGTCAACAAATGTAAAATAAAATAAATAAATAAAATAAATATGCACATAGTCACTTTAATAGCATTTCACTAGTTTCCAAGGAATTAGGATCCTATTTTTTAAATTCATTTGGTTAATTATTTAATTGATAGTGTAGAACAAGTACAAATGGATGGGTTTTTGAGGTCAATCCACATCTCAGGAAGTGTTTTTAAATGAAAATGTATCAGTTACGAACGGTAATGTCAGCAGTATATGTGTGCTCAGTTCGTTTTTATTAAAGCTGTGTTTGTACATTTGGACTTTGGTATTCATTCCTGGTGGCACCCGTGGATATTTACAAGTCCTTTTTGGTACCTTGGTGATCTTTTTTTGGAGATTTGGTAGTAAAACTGGATTAAGAAAACTAGGAAGTAAGGAACTCCCACATTGCATAGTCCAGCAGATACCCTTGTTCTGAAAGAGCAATATGAGGACAAATAAAAGTAAGTGCTGTAAATGATGGCAGATCTCCTGTGTCATCTTGACTTCCCGAAGCACAAGACATGTCAGAACACCTGAATACATGAACATTTTGAAATAGTTTTTTGAATGTGACATGATCTGTTCCTGCAAATGCAAACCTCTTAACCTCAAATAAATATTTCCACATCGGGATATCCGCCTCATACCTCTGTGAGGGGGGCCTTAAAAACCACATTCCCTTACTTCATTATTCTCTATTAGAGATTACTTAAGCTCATAAAAGAAAAAACAAAACAAAAAACAAAACAAAACAAAAAAAACGTTACTTTAAACAAATGTCAAAACAGTGCTTGCAGTTTCTCAGGATTGCTACAACTTTGGAGAAAGAGTTAAGAGAATCACATTAAGTCAAAACCCATTGTTTGTATGTGCAATCACACATGAAATGATATCCGACTCAAGCAACCAAGCTCATGTGAATTATAAGTAACTAATATATCTTTGACTAAGAGAAGAAAATTTAGGAATTGTAGGTGTGGGTATAGCAGTTCATTAACAGAAGAAAAAATCATGTGTGTGCATGTGTGTGTGTGTGTGTGTGTGTGTGTGTGTGTGTGTGTGTGTGTGTGTGTGTGCGTGCATGTGTGTGTGTGTGTGTGTGTATGTGTGTGTGTGTGTATGTGTGTGTGTGTATGTGTTCGGGTATATATATATATATATATATATATATATATATATATATATATATATATATATGAATTACCTACAGTTGCTCGAGTTAGTCATATAATCGAGATGGACACACTAGAAAGTTATAATACATGAAACTCCATACTACAGAGATGAATATCATGGCATCATGGGGTCTTGATGACTGTTTTACAAAAATGATGGATAACGCAGAGCCAGAAGAATAAAAGGCCATGCAGTGGAGTATGGCAATGAACAAAATGATTAAAAGATGCTGTAAAAGACAGCATGAATACAGACGGGGCATGCCTGACCAATGGAGTAACTGATTTTAAGGGAGTGGTCTTTGATGGGCTGCTGGAAGATGGAGCAGAGAGTGGTAAACAGTAGGAGACTGACAATGGTGTTTGCAGAGTAAACACTTATTTCGCAGCAGCAGTGGGTTCCAGGGAAAGAATGCAGAAAGGAAAGCATGTTGAAGAGCTGAAGGGACAGACTAGAACTGACGACAGCTGGAGGAAAAGACTCCGGGTGAAAATGAACACAGGATAAGCAGCAAATAAACAGGTTTTGTGTTTTACACAATGTTTCCATGCCCTTAGGATTCAGTTTATCTGATATTAGGCATTAATGCATATAGAATTGAACCTTTCTGTGAAATAACTTTTGAGACATTTGCATCAGCAAATAAAAAATAATGTAAATGAATGTGAAAGGAGAAGTAATATATCTCCTTGGAAGAACTATGTTTGCTAAAATTTAAATGCACAGATAAAAAAAGACTGTTACAATTTAGAACAACTGGCATAAAAGAAAATGAATTAAAAATATTTTCTTTTTCTAAACATAAAGCATGACGTTCATGGTATTAACAAGTTTTGGATGACAGAAAAGTATGGAGTGGGGTTGGGAAGTTTTATGTGACTTTAAAAACAAAAAAGAACAAGTTTCAGCATGTGCATAATGGGATAACAATACATGGGAAAGGGGAGCGTTGAGTTCTGGGAGAAGACAAAAGCATGTATATTTTTCTTTTGAGATGAATCACATTTAATCTGGGATTGAAGAGAACAAAAAAAAAAGATGTGGCAGTGTGGAGAGTTTCAACGTTCCAAAATAAAACCATAGTTTAGGAAATGTGGAAGTGAAGAGCATTTCTGGCTTGCCTGCCCACTCACTAATGAAGAAGGACAAAGTGAGGAAATGAGGGAGGAAAATGAGCTTGAATGTAAGAAAAAGTAGAAGAGAATGATGAAAGGGTGAGGGTAGGGGGTGAAGAACCACAAGGCAAAAGTACAGAAAAGATGCACTAGACAAAGTCCAGGAATTAATAAATGAAAAATAAGCACACATAGAGATAGAAAGCAGATTTGGGGTATTAGCAACAGAGGAAGAGGAAGAGGGAGATGTGAGCTCTGAGTCAGAAAAAAGGGTGGAAGGTTTTATTGGAGGAGGGGTGAAAAGGAGAAAAAGGAGGCTAAAAGATGAATTGAAAAATATGCAAAAAAAATGAAAGGCTTAATATAAGTATTCCATCATCGAATGTGAATAACATGAAAGGTGATGTTAGAAGAACAATGTAGTTTAAATGGTGTGAAAAAACAGATGCAGAGGTAATTTGTTTGCTTGATATTAGATGTACAGACAAAAGAAAAAGAATGGAATTTGAGAATATGTTGAAAATAAAAGTGCTA
Source organism: Protopterus annectens (assembly GCF_019279795.1). NCBI lineage: Eukaryota > Metazoa > Chordata > Ceratodontiformes > Protopteridae > Protopterus > Protopterus annectens. The sequence continues at coordinate 1,241,471,415 of NC_056733.1, read as the reverse complement.
TGGCCTATAGGGAGTGATACATATTCAGCTATTTCAGTATTGCTAAAATTATTCGATATAATGGGGGTGGTGGCAGGGAGAGTTTTAGTGTTTGATGTAAGAAAGGGGCAGAAGGTATTTCGAATACCCGTATATTCATATACGAACGTAAATGAAAGAAAAATGTTTGAGTTTGAGAAAATTCAAATGAATGCGATAATAAATATGCCTATTATGATAGAAAGAGAGACTCTAATTGTGATTTAAGAAAAGAGAAAGGGAAAGTTGCACAAGATGTAAAAATGATGCGAGAAGTAATAAATAATGGTAGGTTAAGAATAGGTAAATGGAGAGAATATACTTATATGAGGGGGTTACTTAAAAACAGAGATTGGTAATAGGTTCATAGATTAGTACTAGGCTAACTGCCCTTGCGAGCCATTTTAAGCCTAGCCAATTATCCCTTGTGAGACTCAAACCCTGCACCCATAATCTATAGTTAACAGATGACTTGAAAGAATTAAAAGATGGAATTAGAGAAGCAAGGTTTCCAGATCACAGGGCTGTGTGGGCAATAATAGGAGAGAATGGAAATAAAAGAAAGAAAAGGGATGAAAAGACTGACATGCAAAGTTACAGGAATGGAATATCTAAAAAGGAAGAGAGTAACTGTAGGAAGAGCATGGGGTGATGAGGACATTTTATGGCACACTGACAAAGTGCTGAGTGTTGTATAAAGAAAAGTTAAAAAATATATACTCAAAAGAGAGAGAGAGAGCAGTGGAAGAAGGAAAAATAACATATAACAAGCAAAAAGAAATTTGTGAAAGAATAGGAGAGAAAGGGGTAGGAGAAGTCTTGAAGTAGAAAATATATATATAAATATAATAAAGAACAAGTGGAAAGAATGATATTTAGACAAAAATATTATCTGAAAAAGAGAAAACACGTTTTCTATTTTAGGTAAGAAAGTGAACTATAATGACATAAGCGAATATAACGAAAGATGAAAACGGCCAGTTAAAATATAAAGAAGAGGAAATTCTGGATAAAGTTGAAAGGTATGTACATGATATACATAAGAAAAGTAATTCAAGAGGGGGCTTATGGAAAGGTAAGGAAGATAAAAAAAGGATGTAGTAGAAGAAATGGAAAAATAATTGAGAAGAGGTAGAGGGCGCTACACAGGAAGGTAAAGACAAATCCATACCAGGTTCAGACTTGATTAAGGTATAGTTTTTATAAAGAAATGTTAGATAATAAAAAAGATTTTTTTTTTCTGGAAATGTTGAATAAAAGGATGGGAAAAGGTATAAAAGAGAAAATGATGCGTTGGAGGTTGTAACATTTATATGAAAAAGACAAAAGAAAGAAATAAAAATGGTGATTTGGAAACACAGACTATAAAACACTTTTTGAAAATTATTCAGAAAAAATGATGGATGTCATGAAAGAAGAACTGGATGAAGGGGGTTAGGAGTTAAAGGGAACAAGCAAATGACATGCTGCTGATGATTAAAGAAGTGGTCGAGTGTGTAGAAAAGAGGCAAGGAGAAGGAAAAGCAACAGCATGTGATAATATTGTTCATGGGGAAATAACATTTTAAAAGAATACAAAGAAAAGAAATATTCGAAGGATAGGAAGAACAATTTAAGGATATTTTTGCATTTCTTTGATGGTGAATGGATAAATAGAAAAAAGGTATGATAAAGAAGAGAGATAAAGCAGGGTTGTCCACTGAGCATATGTTTTTTGTGATGGTAATGAATTTAGTTGTACAAACAAGTAGCTCAAAGTTAGGGGATGATCGATGGTAAGTTAATTAAGGGATACATGCACCATTAATTTTAACCTATGCAATGATTTGGTTTTAGTAGCCAAGAACAAACTGGATGAAAGAGATAATTTTTGGAAAAAAAACAAGGATTACAGTTAAATCAGAAAGTAAGAGTTTCAGAGAAGAGGTAAGAATGGCAGGAACTTATTTTATTAGAAGTGAAATTCGTGGATTACATTTGGAAGGGAACAACTAGTACCAGAACAATGGAGAAAGGTGGTTCTAAAAAAAAAAAAAAAGAAAGTTGATAGGCTGGTGATGAGTGTTTCAGTTGTCTCTAAGAAAAAGGGTATATATGTCAAATATATATTTTTATGAAAGGACACATATGTAGGTGTTTCCAAGCTGTATTGAAAGTGAATTTTTGTTGGGTATCTTTTTTTTTTGGGGGGGGGCAAAGTTGAATCCAATCAAATTAGGAATAGCTTATAATGTGAAAGGAAATGAGGGGTTGAATTTAATAAATCTGATTGTTTTCGTAGCATCAATAAATTTGTTTTAGGTGCTTTAGTTGTTAAAAAGTCTGTAAAAAAAAACAATTTTAGGAAATGTGTTATTTGTAAAAGATAAGGTATGCAGTTGGGTGGGGTAAGAAAAAGAAAAGAGAAACAAAAAGTTTGGAAGGGACGGAACATGAGAGTAAAATAAAGACAGAATTTTTTTTTATAAATTAATCCGAAATGGAAAGGAAAGAATGCAATAAAAGTAATAAAATTAGACTATTATATTGGTCCTTTAGAAAAACTGGGGGTGGGGTGAATACAAGAAAGTAATAAAGAAAAGGCAGGAACGATTTAAAACCTGTTTTGAAGCCAGTGATTTTCTGTGGCATTTATTACTGACTAACTGCCAGTGAAAAGTAACATGAAATGTAAAATGCCAGAAGAAAGAATTTGTAATAGGTGTAATACTGAAGATACATCACAGCATTGCTTTTTAGATTATAAAAAAATGAAGGGCTTTGGACTTTATTCAAAGATGTTTATGAGAGGAAAGTATTTAAAAGAACATTGATATGGACATGGTGCTGTAGGGGAAATATAAGTCTGGGAGTGAAAAAGAAATTATAGAAAATGAGATGTGAAGAACTGCGTTACTACACAAGAACAATGATTAGAAAGTAATATGCACTATAAAGAAATGGTTATGGTGGAAAGGGTAGGAAGATGAAATAGTTGTTAAATGTACTTAGGAAAATGAATATGTAAAGTGTTTTATTAAGATCTATAAAGCATGATATAAAATGTGAATATAATGAATGTCTACATAATGAAAGATAGAAAAGTATTAATATAATGAAGCAACCCCTACTCTTTATTGATAAATCCCATACAATCTTTTAAATCCACCTGCACTACCACTAACTCAGGCAGTGGGATGGCACACTCAGAAATGCAGCATTCACCTTATGCTGCATTGGTGTGTCAGTACTGGAAAAATTAATTCAACTGCCGTTATGCTGCACCGCTGTGTCAGTACTGGAAAAATTAATTCAACTGCCGGGTGTAGAAATAGAACTGACAACCTTCTTTTATTTTTTATTTATTTTTATTTTGCATTTGTTTATTTTACATTTGTTTACTGGGAAAGTCCGACTGAACACAGGTCCATTGTCAGCGGAGGCCCGAGGAGAAAAACTCCACATTACAATACATTACGTGACAGTAAAAAGAAGTAGAACATACATACATCATACATACATATGGCATATATACACATCAGGACAACATGCTAGTGATTAACAATCATACATATAACATATATACACACAACAGGACTTTATGCTAGTGATTAACATTTCTTACAGTAGACAATCAGAGGTACATTTTTTTTCTTTTGCAGTTATACGTTTTGTAAGGTAAATGTATACGGGTTTGGAAGCTTTCATGGGAGAAACTGTTTATACATAGCTGTATCCTGGCAAATTCTCTTGGTATGGATGAGCCTGGTGAGTGGCATGAGCATAGCCAGTTACTTAGATAGTGGGTTTTCAGGAGTTTTTTGAATTCCCTAAAGGAGTTGGTAGAAGTTATTTGGCTTGGCAGTGTGTTCCAGGTTTTGGCAATGGTGTTGGCAAAGAGGGACTTACCAGCTTTGCTTTTATGTTTGATGACAGTTATGAGGTTCTGGTTACTAGACCTTAAGGCTCTAGAGGGAATGTAGGGCTGAATTAGGTGCTGAAGTGCTGGAGTTATCTCAGGAAGGTAGTAGAGTTTGTGCGCTATAGAGAGTTGCTTGAGTAGAAGTATATGAGGCAACTCAAGCCAGTTGAGTTGCTTAAAGGATAGACAGTGGTGGGACCTACATGAGGCGTCAGTAGCAAACTTGGCAATCTTGTTGTAGCGAGATTCCATTTTATTTAGATCAGTTTGGCGGAGATTGGTCAAGATGGGAGAGGCAGAGAGGAGGGTGGATAGATTCTACACCAAAATTGAGTTTGATACAAATTGAGCTACTGAGACTGTTAGCTAGAAATATGTCCCATTTTCCTTGAAAGAATCATGCAATTCTTCTTTTCAAACCAAAGGCAATTTAGGAGTAGGAAGTGGTAGACCTATTCTTTGCATAATGTGGAATTTGAGGTTTATAGAATGATAACAAAAGTAAACGCCAGCAACAAAATTCGAACTGTGAAAAGTAGTTTATTGAAGCATTAATAAACTACCAGAACACCAAGTAGGTCCCACACATACCGGTTTCGGCCCAGGTTCAAACCCAGCCTTCTTCAGTGTATACCAACAGAACCCATACAGAAATATTTGGTGTTTAAATACAACATGCAATTCAATGATTGGTTGTATAGATCCATCAATCAAACTCATTAATATTAAACATAATAATATATCTAATATTGCAATAATAAATGCAAAAAACGTATACATAAAAACAAAAAATAATAATATAATGACATATCATGTATAGAAAGTTTTTGTGTTAAATCCATGTTTGTTATAATTATTATTGTATATTATAAATGTTCATTTAATCCTGGATTTAACAGAGCACCAAGTTTGGTGATCCACTTCTTTTCTTTAAGGTCAAGTTTAGTGTGCCAACCCCCTTTGTTACTTCTATCACCAATAATTTTGTCAATAATGGTGAAACGAAATTGAGCTTTATTATGTATCAGTGTGTGTTTAAATAATGCATTAGATGCTCTTTTACATCTAATGTCACTCAAATGTTCTGATATCCGTAGCCTAACTGGTCGTGAAGTTTGCCCAACATAAAATGAATGACAGTTACAATGTGCCATATAAATGGCCCAATCCGTGTTACAATTTGCAAAGAATTTTATATCGAACACATTATGACTGTTTCTGCTAGTAAACTCTTTTGTTTTTGTTATGAATTTGCAGTTAACACAATGACCACAAGGGAAACAGCCAATGAGTTTATCACCCAAAATGGTCGTTTGATATAAATTGGATAAAGAAGATTCAGAATGGTGTTTGTAATGATTAAAGTATCCTGCTAAATTTTTACCTTTTCGAAATGAAAATGAACATATGTTTGGAACAATAGATTTGGTTTTAACATCTGATCCAGTATATTCCAGTTTCCTTTAATGATGTTGATAAAGGTGTTGGTATTTCTACCATATGTGGTGGTAAAACGCAATGTACTTTTCGTGTTAGGTTTTTGTTTGTACGTTAATAGACTTGGTCTCTGTAACCCTGAGGCATGATTCAAAGCCATAGTAACAAAACCTGAATTATAACCCCTATTCTTAAACCTAGTACACAAATCTTGAGCATGATGACCAAAACTGACATTGTCAGAGCAATTCCTTCTCATTCTGATGAATTGTGATTTGGGAATGTTTTTTGCAATGTGTTTTGGATGAAAGCTGGAGGCGTGGAGAATCGTGTTATATTCAGGAAATTTTCTATAGGTCTCAGTTTTTAAAGTATTATCCATATTTCTTGTGACCAAAACATCCAAAAAAGTTATTGATGCTTTATCATAATTGATGGTAAATTTTATTCCCCATTTATTATCATTCAAATATTCTACAAATTCAAGAAGATATGGAATATCCGATCTCCACACCATCCAGCAGTCATCCAAATACCTCCGCCAGATGTCTATCTCAGGCAAAAAAAGATTATGAGTAACATCATAAATCATAATGTGTTCCAAATAAGCCATAAATAGGTCAGCATATATGGGGGCAAAAGATGCCCCCATAGCTGTACCATTGGTTTGCAAAAAACATTCCTGATTGTAAAAGAAAACATTTTTGGTCAATACATGCTCAGTTAGATTTAATAATAACGTATTAAATCCTGGTTGATACATGTTGGATTGATGTAACCAGAATTCAATAGCATCAAGTCCGGCCCAGTGTGGAATACTTGTGTATAATGAGCTCACATCCAAAGTACAGAGCCACCAATTTGAATCTAGCTGCATATCATTGACAATACTCAAAAATTGAGTAGTATCCTGTATGCGAGATCTTACATATGATAATAAAGGTTTTAAATACTTAGTCAAAAATTCAGAAAGTGGTTCTGTCAATGAGCCCATACCTGATACAATAGGCCTACCAGGTGGATGAAACAAATCTTTATGTATTTTGGGTAGAAAATAGATGTATTGTCTAATGGGGTCAGAAATTGTTAAATGGTCTAATGTTTGCTTAGATATGATGCCATTGTCAAAGGCTGATTCTAAGAAATCATCAATCTGTTTTTTGAAAACAGGAGTAGGGTCAAGTGGCATCTTGGTGTAGTATCGAGCATCATTCAACTGCTTATAAGCTTCATTATCATAGTAGGCCCAATCTAACACTACCACTGCCCCTCCTTTATCTGCTTTTATAATCACCAAATCTTTGTTACGTACTAATTCGTCCAAACATGATTTCTCAACCTCAGTCATGTTATTGAGCATAGGTAAAGCATGATTATACTGGAGATGTAACTCATTTAAGACACTATGCAAAAATAAATTAACAGTAGGATACATAGGTGGTGTAAAGGAAGAACTGTGATATTTGAAAGAATCAAATTGTGTTGAACCACCATCTTCTTTGTCCTGAAAAAATAACTTAAGATTCATTAACCTACAAAATGAGAATAAATCCTGTGTAAAATTATCCTCAGACACAAAGAATCCAGGAATGAAAGACAATCCTTTATTGAGTAATGATGTTTGTTCAGCGGTTAATGTGATTTTTGAAATGTTATGTACATTATTTACTTGTTCGACAACATTTGTAGCAAGCTTTCCAGACTTGTGACTTTTTTTGTGCTTTCTACCACCCCTCCTCCCTCTGTGTTCCCTAAAGGGGACATATTATTTTTCCTTTTTGGGTTGGGGGAATCTAGAGTGGACTGTGTCTCCGTGTCTGTCCCAGATGATGTATCATAATCTGTTGATTCTGCATTAATACCCTTAGTTTTGAGTATGGATCTCGGGCGTTTCCTTTTGGGATTAGATGGAAACTTGTTGTTATTTTTAATATATCCCTCTTGGAATTTGACATGTCTAACCTGTTTGAAAGGTTGTCCTTTGTCATAGTCATTAAGATCGCGAGAGAATTTTTTAATCTTTCTCTCTTTCAAAATAGTTTCAAAACTCAGTAATTCACTGCTTAGTTTGGATAACAAAGCAGGAAAGAATGTCTCATGTTGATAATGATTACATTCTTGAATAGATTCTAAGACTATATTTGTCTCTTTGTCAATGGTTCTAGTGTAATAATCAGACAAAGAACTGACAAACTTCATTGAATATTCCTGTTGGATCTGAGCCCATTCCGTCATTAAATTATCATCAGGATCTCCCACAAGTGGTTGAATTTTGACTCTGAGACCTCTCGGACAAATGCCCTTAGCCAAATATGCCTTTAATAATTTATGGTGCCAAACACTAGATCTTAAACTTTTCATATTTTTGTTTAATTTTGAAAAAAGGGTCTCACATTTTTGCTCTGGTTTAATAGCAGTAGTAATACCAGAGATCATAGCTGCATTCCCAATTCCAAAGGGTGCAAGGTCATCCTTGTCTGCTGATAGATCCAATAATATTTGGTTTAGATCCATAATATTTGGCTGATTAAATATAAGTTCTTACCACGTCCTGTAAATCTTAGACAATAATGGTCATATATTGTGAATGCATAAATAAATGCAAAATATTACCACGTCAGCTACAGGACAATGATGGTATAATGAAAGCAACAACAAAAAATATATACAAAATCAGAATAATGTTTGACACCCAAATCAAAAGGTATACTCAATTCAAAATTCTGAAATATATTTTTATATGGGGTCCCAGAGTGCCAATATTCAACTTTATTTATAAAAACTTAAAGGAAATTCAATGAAGTTTGAAAAAATGTAATTAAGACTATATCAAAAATTACATATAGAAATATATGTGTTTGACATGTCACACTATGTTAACTAAATAGCTGTATCAAAATTAGCAGGCCTACTAGCCAGTCCCAGAAATTATGGGTGAAACAATCTAGTTCAACCCTTTTATCAATGTTGTAAAACACAGCTGATTGTTATAGATCATTATGTCTAATTATTTAGTATTAATAGTTACATTGACTGATCTATTCCTCATGTTACCTATGTGTGGACAACAATATAATAAAGGCAATTTATAGTTAACAGAATAATAATTGCCAAATATTCAACAGCAAAATATTGCTATTGGTATACTTATGCCAATTGCCAAAAGCAACACTAATCCCTTGCTGTTAGAAACCCAAAAAAATGGATCATCTTTGTCTGTGTTGTAGGATATTGTAAACAATCCACTGTGTGAAAAGAAGGGGGGGGGTGAAAGAAATATATGTGTAAAAATATATCTGCTGGTTTGTTTCAAAAATAACACTATTGGGTCATGATATATAGTTGTTAATGTAATGACCTTAATGTTCTTTTTTTAAAAAATAAAATGATTTATCACTAAACATCAACTGAATGTTTGCATAAGCATACACATATCAAAAGTATTACTCTGCCAATTCAATAATCACCTTAATACTTATAAAAAGAAAGATGATTTAGTGTTTGTATAAGCATACAGATAACAATGTTAAAAAGTATAGCTCTACCAATATACTCTTGATTTGTTGTACACAGTCTTAACACTTATAGTATATTACATAAAGCGAAGCTATCAAATAATTTAAATCGCACCCAACAGTCTTCAAAAATAATCAGCTCACTGGTTAACATTTCAAAACCATTGCTCAGATGATGTATAAATACCATTAGTTGAAAATACGCCCATTTGGAAAAGTCCAAAATCTAATGTAAAATTCCCAATGTGTTCAATGCCTATAGAAATAATTCACCATATCAATATTTTTACAGTCGAATACATTAGATTCCATATAACCATATTTTGTATATAGTCCATGTAATTTTCGATGTAAAATCGCTGTGCTGTATGTTGCGACCCTTTAGAAAATAAGCATCAACCCGATAACAGTTCGTAATGTGCCCACGATTTTTAATAGGCAACTGTTTGTTGTTTGAAGACCAGAAGGCTCACTGTTGCATCAATCACTTGAGAAAACATGAATTTAAATGTTTTTAAATAACTAAATGCCAATAATGACATAAGTTATAAACACACACATGTATCAAAGAAAGGCCAAATGTTCTTGGTAAACAGTTACAAAATAATTGTCCACAAAAACGTGTAAACATAAGCGTTGTTCTATGCGACAAGTTTTTGCTGTTATTGATGTAAAGAACAAATAGATATGGTCATACCACCATGTATATTATGGCCCCTCAATGATTAATAAAGTCCACGAAAAGTTTGTAGACAGTTAGAACCAAGATGGCGTATCAGACAAAGACTGTTCGTAACTCACTTTGTCCAAAAGAAAAGAATCCAATCAAAACTTGTAGACCAACCAATATTAGAACATGTTATGTCCCAAAATCACAAAGCTCTGATATAAATTGAGCCAAAAAATGAGCTTGGTTAGTTTAAAGTTGCATAAAGACCTTAATGATAAAGAAGAGAGATAAAGCAGGGTTGTCCACTGAGCATATGTTTTTTGTGATGGTAATGAATTTAGTTGTACAAACAAGTAGCTCAAAGTTAGGGGATGATCGATGGTAAGTTAATTAAGGGATACATGCACCATTAATTTTAACCTATGCAATGATTTGGTTTTAGTAGCCAAGAACAAACTGGATGAAAGAGATAATTTTTGGAAAAAAAACAAGGATTACAGTTAAATCAGAAAGTAAGAGTTTCAGAGAAGAGGTAAGAATGGCAGGAACTTATTTTATCAGAAGTGAAATTCGTGGATTACATTTGGAAGGGAACAACTAGTACCAGAACAATGGAGAAAGGTGGTTCTAAAAAAAAAAAGAAAGTTGATAGGCTGGTGATGAGTGTTTCAGTCTCCCTAAGAAAAAGGGTATATATGTCAAATATATATTTTTATGAAAGGACACATATGTAGGTGTTTCCAAGCTGTATTGAAAGTGAATTTTTGTTGGGTATCTTTTTTTTTTGGGGGGGGGCAACGTTGAATCCAATCAAATTAGGAATAGCTTATAATGTGAAAGGAAATGAGGGGTTGAATTTAATAAATCTGATTGTTTTTGTAGCATCAATAAATTTGTTTTAGGTGCTTTAGTTGTTAAAAAGTCTGTAAAAAAACAATTTTAGGAAATGTGTTATTTATAAAAGATAAGGTATGCAGTTGGGTGGGGTAAGAAAAAGAAAAGAGAAACAAAAAGTTTGGAAGGGACGGAACATGAGAGTAAAATAAAGACAGAATTTTTTTTTATAAATTAATCCAAAATGGAAAGGAAAGAATGCAATAAAAGTAATAAAATTAGACTATTATATTGGTCCTTTAGAAAAACTGGGGGTGGGGTGAATACAAGAAAGTAATAAAGAAAAGGCAGGAACGATTTAAAACCTGTTTTGAAGCCAGTGATTTTCTGTGGCATTTATTACTGACTAACTGCCAGTGAAAAGTAACATGAAATGTAAAATGCCAGAAGAAAGAATTTGTAATAGGTGTAATACTGAAGATACATCACGGCATTGCTTTTTAGATTATAAAAATGAAGGGCTTTGGACTTTATTCAAAGATGTTTATGAGAGGAAAGTATTTAAAAGAACATTGATATGGACATGGTGCTGTAGGGGAAATATAAGTCTGGGAGTGAAAAAGAAATTATAGAAAATGAGATGTGAAGAACTGCGTTACTACACAAGAACAATGATTAGAAAGTAATATGCACTATAAAGAAATGGTTATGGTGGAAAGGGTAGGAAGATGAAATAGTTGTTAAATGTACTTAGGAAAATGAATATGTAAAGTGTTTTATTAAGATCTATAAAGCATGATATAAAATGTGAATATAATGAATGTCTACATAATGAAAGATAGAAAAGTATTAATATAATGAAGCAACCCCTACTCTTTATTGATAAATCCCATACAATCTTTTAAATCCACCTGCACTACCACTAACTCAGGCAGTGGGATGGCACACTCAGAAATGCAGCATTCACCTTATGCTGCATTGGTGTGTCAGTACTGGAAAAATTAATTCAACTGCCGTTATGCTGCACCGCTGTGTCAGTACTGGAAAAATTAATTCAACTGCCGGGTGTAGAAATAGAACTGACAACCTTCTTTTATTTTTTATTTATTTTTATTTTGCATTTGTTTATTTTACATTTGTTTACTGGGAAAGTCCGACTGAACACAGGTCCATTGTCAGCGGAGGCCCGAGGAGAAAAACTCCACATTACAATACATTACGTGACAGTAAAAAGAAGTAGAACATACATACATCATACATACATATGGCATATATACACATCAGGACAACATGCTAGTGATTAACAATCATACATATAACATATATACACACAACAGGACTTTATGCTAGTGATTAACATTTCTTACAGTAGACAATCAGAGGTACATTTCTTTTGCAGTTATACATTTTGTAAGGTAAATGTATACGGGTTTGGAAGCTTTCATGGGAGAAACTGTTTATACATAGCTGTATCCTGGCAAATTCTCTTGGTATGGATGAGCCTGGTGAGTGGCATGAGCATAGCCAGTTACTTAGATAGTGGGTTTTCAGGAGTTTTTTGAATTCACTAAAGGAGTTAGTAGAAGTTATTTGGCTTGGCAGTGTGTTCCAGGTTTTGGCAATGGTGTTGGCAAAGAGGGACTTACCAGCTTTGCTTTTATGTTTGATGACAGTTATGAGGTTCCGGTTACTAGACCTTAAGGCTCTAGAGGGAATGTAGGGCTGAATTAGGTGCTGAAGTGCTGGAGTTATCTCAGGAAGGTAGTAGAGTTTGTGCGCTATAGAGAGTTGCTTGAGTAGAAGTATATGAGGCAACTCAAGCCAGTTGAGTTGCTTAAAGGATAGACAGTGGTGGGACCTACATGAGGCATCAGTAGCAAACTTGGCAATCTTGTTGTAGCGAGATTCCATTTTATTTAGATCAGTTTGGCGGAGACTGGTCAAGATGGGAGAGGCAGAGAGGAGGGTGGATAGATTCTACACCAAAAGTGAGTTTGATACAAATTGAGCTACTGAGACTGTTAGCTAGAAATATGTCCCATTTTCCTTGAAAGAATCATGCAATTCTTCTTTTCAAACCAAATGCAATTTAGGAGTAGGAAGTGGTAGACCTATTCTTTGCATAATGTGGAATTTGAGGTTTATAGAATGATCACAGTTGCTCACTTACAAACTGCATCCCTGAAGTTTGTCAATCAATCTCAAGCAAGCATTGTAAAATGTAAGTTTAGTATAACCCATTTAAAGGCTATGATAATGTAAGTGTAATTGCTAAAAAGTGCTCTGCAAAGCTGGTGACAGTGGTGCTGGTGGAGTTGAAGAAAGCACTTGATTATTTAAGATGGCAATATCTATTGTCTGTGTTGGAATGCATGCAGATTCTTCCATCAGTTATGAGGCTATTAATGCACTTTATAATACATCCCTTTGTTGGGTTCTGACTGGCTGTTTACTTTTGTAGTTTATTTAGCTGTATAAAGACACAAGACAGGGGTGTTTCTTATTCCAGATTATGCTTTTGGTTGGAAACTGAGCCACTGGGGTAGTATATCAGTCCCTTCCAGGTACCCATTTGGGATGTAAGAACCTGCTAGAGTGGGTCCCAAAATGCGGAGACTGAATGGCAGAAAGCATGGCCTTACGTATACTAGGTCTGACATCCAATTTCTCAGAATATTCCCTTTTCTCACAAGTATGTCAATCTCAGAGTTCATATATATATATATAAGTTTGTGAGGTATAGGGGGCTTTCTCCCCACATGGGGAGGTGCAGCAGAAGAGTGATTTTTTAGATTGCTCTTCTCCTTTGTTTTAGGTCTCTTTGTTTTTCAGCTTGTTGACACTCACCATTTTGAGTGCCTACATTTCAGCAGGGAGCCCAGTTGGTATAGTCTCAGTGGATGGCCCTTTGCAAAGAAGGAACTCCTCTTTTTGCTTTCACATATGACTGCTTACTCCTGACACAAAGCCCGTTATTGTTTCATAGGTATATGACTTTCCTTTATTAGAGACAGTAATGCACATCTTTTACCAATATCTCGGTCTGAGGACTAATAAGAATAAGAGAATAGTTCTTTTCTATAAACATAGAAACAGAAAAATTACAAAAATGGTAGTACATCTTGTCTTTCTGCTAGTGCACCTCTTCACTTATCTACCCAGGGATAAAGCTCCATCTAAATATCCTTGTATGACATGCATCAATTTTCAACACACACACACACACACACACACACACACACACACACACACACACACACACACACACACACACACACACACACACACACAAAGTACACAGATGAAATGACTGCATTCATGGTTAGGCAGAATCCATGCTACAAATTGGATTGCTGTCCCAAAACTCATGTGTCTGGCAAGAGACTTGCCCACTCTTCATTTGAAAAAGATAACCCAGGAAATAGAAATCCTAATGAACAAGGTTGTATGGGATGGAAAAAGGAGGGAAGTTTACAAGTCTGCAATATGTGTTTTTTACCCACAGGGGGTGGGTGGGGGTAAACTGACATAACACTGTATGCTTCTGCTTTTACAGTCCAGAAATTGAGGTCCACAACTCAAATGAACCCATTACTTTGGACAAAACAAAGCAATCAGCATGAGTTGCACCTCTTAATGGGCAATATTTAGGAATGAGTAGTTGAAAAGGAGACTAAGTGGCTAGATATTTATATAAAAAAATGCAAAACCATGCAGAAGTTTGTATACCCTATAACATTTATACTGAAGAGGCCAAAGGTATTGAAAACCTTCTATAAGGTCAAGTGAAGTGAACTTTTTAATACCATAAGACCAAAAATTCAAGGATGATAAATTTAAATCCATCTCACTGACTTTTCCAGTATAGCTTGTGTAATAAAATACACAGCTAATAGCAATTACAAATTCATTTAACCTAAACCTTTGAATAAACAGACAAGCAAACAAGAAACACTAAAAATAGTTAAAATCTGAAAGAGATTACTATGAAGAACCATAATCTTACTGCCTTTAAGTGGTGGCCATAACCAGGCTCTGTGGGAGAGTGAAGCAGCCCAGGAGGTTGTTCAAGTAATGAGGATGAGCAGGGAGTGAGCACAATGGGAGGAATGGGAAAGTTAGTAGCTTGGATCTGCATTTCCACATCTGCCTAAGAACTCATGCAAGAATTAAACTGTTTGGCTTGGCTGTGGGAAAACTGCTACAAATAAGGCAGGGCTGTTTGTCCATTAGCAATTTAAGCAAAACTGCCAGCATTTACCAGTACCACTTTGGAGAGTCTATCTTGCATTCCTCATTGACATCAAAGACACTTTCAAGTAAATGGCTTGCCTTAGTGGGCCATATAGAAATTATAGATTATAGATTATATGCATATTTATGCAGACAGGAAACAGGAAGGATTAATGCTTACAAGATCATCACAATTCACAACCAGACTAGGAGAAAGAGCATTTTGTAAACTAACACCAACCACCTGGAATCAACTGCCTGCAAAAATCAAGCAACAAAACACTCTGGACAGATTCAAAAACAATTTAAAGAAAACCCGGCTTACTACCGCCAGATATATATGCTTTAGAAATGAGGGGTAATTACACTTGTCTTTTGTGTAATTAAGTGCATAAACCGCTAATAACTCCATATTTATAAACAGATATTGCTTTCCTCATTTTGTAATTATCTGTATAATGTATGCATCTACTTTCTATTGTCTTAACTGTAAACTGCTGACTATTAAGTACATCTGTTTCCACATGTGTCAATCACCATTGCTGCAATGATGTGTTAGGTGTCAGTGTAAGTTTTGAATTATACTTAACCTATGTGTAACTGTTACTTTTTTATTTGTGATGCACTATTGTGCCCAGGTTGTGCCTGAAAAGAGTCTGTCGACCAGTCCACTTACCTGGTTAACAAACTGAAAATCAATAAATATTTCAGAATAATAATAATAAAGGGTTCATGGATACCGTGCCAGTTCTGAGGCTCATTGTCATGTGAGTATTTGCATATCTCATTTCTTTATATATATATATATATATATATATATATATATATATATGTATATATATGTGTATATATATATATATATATATATATATATATATATATATATATATATATATATATATATATATATATATATATATATATATACCACTACAGGCTGCAACACAGGTTATTATTATATTCTGTTGTGACAGAAATCCAACTATTAGTTGGGTGGCAAAAGCCTCCATATATTAGGATAATGTTAATTGAACTGACAAGGTGAGTCTTTAACCATTTGCTTGGATATGACAGTGCATCAGTTTGGGCATCTCTGTGTTTACCTCCAACTCAATGAATCACAGTTTAATTTGTTGAATGTCTGTGTTTACCTTATGCATGAGTCATACAACAGAGGTAATAATAGGTATATTTTTATTGATAAATGAATAGCCATGCTTCTTTTTTTACTTCATTCATAAAGTAATACTCCAAACTTCTAGTACAGGAAGAGGTAACACAGACAAATGATTGCTGACAAAGGCACATGATCTACAAATAAATGCAGAAATATGTCTTTTTTATGTTGTCCACCTAAAAAGTGGAATTTCATGTTAATCACAGCATTGATAGCAGTCCTGCTATGTTGAAACCCAGTGATGCAAACACTGGGAACACATGTAGATAGCAATCTGAACTTTGACCACCAAGTGTCCACACGTGTATTGAAAGCCTATGTTGTGCACAACATAAGTCATGACATCATATTCAGATCTTAGGATTGTATGACAGCACTACTCAAACCTCATCAGAACATTAATAATGTATTTTGCTCTCTTTTGCATATACCTCACTAGACACATGCAGCAGCTGGAGAGACCACAGGGCTTTCTCATCAGGAAAACACAGGGCCTACAAACTATATGATGATGTATATGGATAGATTAAAAGTCATGTCACTGTAGTCTGTCTCACACAGGATGATGTGACATTTGCCTGGCAAGTCTCTGACCCTACCCTGGTGGGAGTGCTGCATATCCAGAAATCTCATATAGCTGATTACAGTGTACTACATGCTGTTGTAAAATGATCTCTGTAATGTCTAACAAGAGTGTATACACATGCTTCGCCTTGCACGCACGCACATGCCGCACACGCACACGCACGCCACACCACACACACACACACACACACACACACACACACACACACACACACACACACACACACACCTGACTGGTGAGAATAGAACCCCTACTTATCTAAGTATACAGACTACATAACCCAGTACTTTGTGCAAACACCATGGCACAAATCTAACATGGAGTGTCTCAGAATATGCTTTATAGCTGATGTCAGCTTGAGGATAATATGGTCATAACAGTATCCCACATGCTAGTGTAAAATACTCTCTGTAATATCAACCAAGTGCACACACATGAACACGCTTGACTGCAGTGGGAATAGAGCCCCTACCTGTCTAAGTACACAGACTACCAAACTCACTACTTTATGCAAGTGCCACAGCACAAATGTGATTTTTGCAAGAGTGCAGGTCAATGTATAGTAGATGACATCAGCAGGCCATGTGGGAGACAAGATATTGGGAGGCCTGCATAGATTCATAGCTTCATAGGTTCATAGGAGACTACTAGCCTAATAGTCCTAGGGTGTTTACGAGCCTAGCTGTATAAAAATGCAAGTATCCTTATTGAGCATAATTAGATGTTTATTGTTAGCAGAGTGATTTTGTGAGCAGCACTGACTGGCCCTGTCCATGAGGGATATAGGTGCCACCCCAGAGGTGACTTTTCAATCACCCATCCAGATGTCATGGTTGCACTTAAACTGAATTGAGGAGCATGGCTTCACACATAGTGGGAGCCTGTTCAGAGGAGTGTTACTCGTTGGGCTTATATATGTGTCCCCAGCATGTTCTGTTTAGGCACAAGCTAGATTGAGATCCCTGGAGTAAGTTATTCTTTTCCCATTTGATTTGCAGATGTCCAGCATTTGCAGTAGGGCAAGGTTTGAAATTGTTCTGTAGGCCAGGCATAGGTCACCTCTCAGCAGCCTCCATGATACCGAGTACAGTGGCAGCTCTTTCAGTCTTTCTATTTATGTCATGTTTGGATTCCCTGGATTCTCCAACTCACAAACTTCTGTGTTTTCTCAAATTGCTGCAGGTGTCTGTTGAGGTAAAGACAGAAGGGAGCATTGCACTCAATTAGTGGTCTGATAAGGGTAGAGTACAACAGAGCTATGACCTCCCTGGTTTTGGATGTGATGTTCATATGTATGAGGTATACACTGCAGAATGTGTGTCTCACCACTATGGACACATAGTGCTGAAAGTGTACATTACTATCGACATGTCTTCCCAAGTCTCACAACACTATATTTGACCTTAAAGGGGTGCTATGTATATCATAGTTGGCAGGGGTACTTCATTGCCAAAGGAGACAATGAGAAATTGCTTGCTTTAAGGTTATGTCTGTGAGATTGGCACCAACCATTTGTCTGTGTCAGCCCCTTCTGTAATATGTTACCATCGTTGGGGGACTCTATATGTGTGCGCCCAGTTAACAGTCATCTGCAAACTTGGTAAACCACAGGCCATTTACTGTTGCCTGCACTTCAGGGAACTAGTTTTCAAACAGTTGAGGGACAAGCAGAGATCCTTGTGGTAATCCACTAGTAATTCGGATTGTGGTGGAGGTGCAGTCCCCAACTTTGAGAATGTGTGTTCTGTCGGTGAGCCAGTTGGCTATCCATATAGTACTGTATGGCCTAATTCCCAGATGGGTGATCTTTACTATGAGACATGAATGGGAGATAATGTCAAAGGCCTTGGATAACTCAACATAGGTGGTATGTCTTGTTATCCCTCATCCACATCTTTGGGGTAAATATCAATGACGCCCACAAGGTTCAATAAGCAAGATCTACCCTTGACAAAAACAGAATGGGTTGGGTTAAGTGTGTAAAGGTCACCTATGTCCCTGTGGATAAGGTCAGTGCTGATTCCTTCCTTAGCCTTGCAAATAAGGCTTTTTAGGCTTATGGTTCAATAGTTGTAGTTTTGCACACTGATGTACATTGCATATCACACAACATTTGATATTACCTTCTGTAGTGTAGGTGATATATGTGTGAAAATGTACTATGACACCAGGGTTGTAGTGCCTGGGGGGAGTGGCAATACATGGCTATCTTGTAAATATGTGACATATTGTTAGATAGGGCCTTCAGTTTGTAATGTTTCCATATGTAGTTTCATGTTGTAGACAGGAAATGGACACTAAACAGCAGTAATACATAATAATATTGACTTTTCAGTAGCTCTGCAAACAGCGGATTTGAACTACGGTTGGCAAAGTGTATATACATGTGAGAAACAAATGTTTGCACATAGCTAAGCAGTGCACAAATGCAAGTCGCAGTGCTAAAGTCTGATGGTTAGTATTGAGTCTGTGCAATACACCTGCTGCTTAAATGACTCTGAGGCAGTGCATGTTAATGCACTGATACATTCCTTTTTGGACCCAGATGTACTGGGTTTGAATCCAGGTCTATCAAATACATTTAAATACTTTTATTTAAACATTGATAATGCAATAGAATGAATTCTTTAGAGTACAGGTGTAGCTTTGTATTGGCATAGCACAGTGGGGTTAAGTGGCTTTACGAGGAGGTAACCGCATCATTTAGCTGCTGCTCACCATTGCTGCACACCTTTGTGCAAACATGTAGCCAAAAAAGTGAAATTAACCATTGCTTTTGCTGTAACTTATGTGTGTTGTGTGTAATTCTATTTTTTGACCAGATTAAAGTGGTGAAAAATGGGGTAAATTGGAAAGCAATGAAATGGTGAGCAAGCAGGGGGAAAAACAAAGAAAAAGCAGTACAAGAATGTGCAGGAGGAAGGTAGGAAAGAACCATAGGTATCCATTTCTTTAACAGTGTAAACTGAAAATATGTGCAGAATATTAATTGAATTTCGACTGTTACCTCCAGAGAGAGAGAGGTGACCACAATGCATTCATGTTGTTTAGACAATTGGACCAAATCCAGTGTGTCAAGAAGACATGTGCAAAATGGAGAGCTATGTATAGGTGAATTTTTTTGTGGGACAGATGTCCATTTATTTTTTTTTTTATTTGAGAAAGAGGGGAATGTTGGGGAAGGGATGTAGATATGTCTGAGTCAGGTAAGTTGGGTAGGTGAGGAAGCAATTGCAGGCAGAAAAGACAAACAAGACAAGAGACAGAGATGGCGATGGACACAAAAGGGTGGGGGACACCATGATTGCGGTGAGAGTGAGGACAACGTGAGCCCATGGCAGTCAAGCTTAGTTACGGTGAGAATCAAGTCCTCACCCAGTGGACTGTCATCACTGTCACCTTATTCCACAGGTGGCTGGAGTGCTTGACATCTCCTCCTCCTCCTCCTAGTATGCAACATGAGGGAGAGCAGCCTCTCCAGCTGGTGTATAGCCGGTGGAGCTGGGGCAGGCTGATCCAAAGGCTAGACTACCTCGCTGTGCTGTGGAACATTTAGTTATATGGTACACATAGATGACATGGACACATTTTGATGACATAATAAAAATAAAAAAATAAATTAAATAAAATATAAATAACATTAAAATATATTTATAAAATAAAATAAAAATAAAATAAAAACAATATTTATAAAATAAAATAAAACAAAATAAAAAATATTTTTAAAAATGGAATAAAAATAAAGAAAATAAAAAAGAGAGATAAGGCTTGGGGTGAGAGAAAAAGTGATAAGATTACTACCATCGTATGTGACATACAATGCATTAATACAATGTTATTATCTTAATATTTGCATCTACAGTAAGTCTACTGCCTAACAGATACACACTGTACTACAGATTGCTGCAAATAATCCTTGAAATGTGCATATATTGCACATGTGCACATGTTCCAGTTATACATATTACAGTTTACAGTAGGGCATTTGTGCCACTGGTATAGAGGTTTTAATTTAATGTAAATATTATTGAAGAAATAACAATATGGCATAGTTATGAATTGTGGCATCTGAACCCACAACCTCTGACTAAAGTCTAATATTGGACTCTTACAATTGCTAATGCGAGCATACTTGCATTTACAGTAGGGATATGCATGCTCAATTTTATACAACTATAAAATGCAAAAAAAGCTATCTTTAACTTTTAATGGTACAATAAGACTTCCCTTCTTCTGCATACATACCACTTTCTCCCCTCAGTCTCTCCAGTCTAGCCCTGTGGGGCCATGCATTGAACTCCCAATCACTGGCATCTGTGGAAAAACAGAAAAGAACAGAAGACCATTATGCATACCATTCATGCCTATATTCAGCTTTCTAAGTCTTACAGGTACTCTCTTGAGTTGATACTTACACAGATGTGTGATGTCTGCAGTATTAAATTCCTCAATCCAGTGGTCGAGAGTATCCCTCTTTCTCCTCTGTAGGTCATTAAATAATGCCTACATTGTTCTCCAGTGTGCAGGATACCAGTGGCACTGGATAGAGCCTAGGCTAAACTATCCCACACCTCAGACTTGTACTGGGAGCCAGAATAGTCCCCCTGCAGAAGTCTATGGCTGTGATGCTTCACTAGGAGTCCAATGAATATCCTGGACACCTCACCTCTGTGCCCTAAATCCGGCATCTTCCCCACTAATGCGTGTTATGTCTACCTACCAGTGGATCTAGAGCAATGGACATTGATGCTTTACTGCCAATTCCAGTTATCATGTTTACTGGAGTGTGATTTGTGTGATGGTGTGAGCAGAGCAGCAGTGCCAAGCAGTGAATAAAGAGAAAATTGATTTTTACACTGTGGGATTCAAACCTAGGCATAAGGGACAAAACATTCACTTCCACAGTGTTGACTTTCTATCTTTACCACAGAAGAAGTGCTGCTCAGACATAGTCAGGCATTATACATAAATGCAGGTGACAGTATGCGCTGTTATACATGTATGTGTGTGACCTGACAAGGTTATTGGATATAGAGGCAGTTGTGTATCTGTGTTAGGCAAATGTGAAGGCCATGTAAGTCCAGATAGCGGAATTATACTTCCAAAAATATAGTACACAATATACCATCAGTCATACATCTGATAATAAATCTGATAAAACATAAATAAATAAATAACACAAAATAGTGTGTCATTCCTCATACATATAATTAATATCAGCTTCACTATCTAAAGTGTTATAACTGAGAGTGAATATAAGGGGAAGTGGAATAACAGTAAAAGTGATGGTAATATCCTATATTAGAACACAGGGACATATGCATGGTAGGCCTACACTTAAACCTGTAGCCACAAGACAGTTGAAATAACACTTGTTTATGTTTCAGTTCATTGCTATAAATTGCAGTGTCACAACAGTGAAAAAAAGTTGCACATCCTGTACTAGAACCCAGAACCATCTGTACTCCATATGATTATAGGAAGTTACTAGGCTTATGGCCCTAGGGCCCTTACTAGCCTAGTCAATTTCTACCCTTATTTCCATAATCAGTACTTATTGCCCCTATCCAAGAAGAACAGAGGTGGAATCCCAGGGGTGAATTTATGGTTACCCATCCAATCATCCTGATTGCACTTGAAGAGGGCCAATGAGATGTTGTGTTTGACATGAAGTGGGAGTCTGTTCCAAAGGTGTATTAACCTCTGGGAGACAAATCTGCCCCTCCAGCAGGTTCTGCTAATGTCACATGCTAGGTTAAGGTCTTTAGAGTGAGAAACATGTGTACCATTTGACTTGTGGATATGCAGCATTTCCGATAAAGCAGGGTCAGAGATTGCCTTACATGCAAGGCAGAGATCACCTATGAGTAGTCTGTATGAAAAAGAATAAATAGACAGTGATTTTAGATGATCCACATAGGACAGATGCTGAAGACCTTGACATTTTTCTTGTAAGGAACCTTTGTGGACTCTCCAATTGCTGCAGGTGCTTGGAAAGGTACATACCAAAAATGGGTGTTGTTGTCAGTTATTGGCCTGATGAGGGAAGAGTACAGGGGGGCTATAGCTTCTTTTTTCTGGAGGCAATGCCCTTATTTATAAGATGACCAATATAGAATGCCCTTCTTACCACTGTGGAGACACAGTGATCAAAGGTAAGGTTGCTGTCAATCTGTGTGCCCAGGTCTCTCACCACTGAGTGCATACTTAGGGTGCTACTATTGATGTGGTAGTTAGCAGGAACATTGCTCTTACCAAAAGGGATGATAATACATTTTTTGCATTGAGTTTAAGGCCATGGCTTTGGCACCAATCATTTGTTTGTGTAAGACCCTCTTGTAGGATGTTGACATCATTTGGAGATCTCATGACCTCTCCCTGTTTGCAGTCATCAGCAAATTTTGTAAGCCACAGACCTTTTTTTGCTTGTACTTTGGAGAAATAGATTCCAAACTGTAGATGTCCCAGGACTGATCCCTGTGGAACACCACTGGTTACAGGTCTGCTGTTGGAGGTGGATTCCCCTATTTTGACTACGTGTGTTCTATCAGTGAGCCAGTTAGTGACCCGTCTAACAATATAAGTGTTGATACCTAGGTTGGGGGAGTTTGTCAATGATGTTTGAGTAGGGGATAGTGTCACAAAACATCTATATCATAACATCAAAGTCGCAAAACTTAGAATGTTATGATATCGAACCCAAAACCTCGAAGACTGACAACAGCGAAGCCGTGGAACATCAAATTCTTTCTCAGGGAAAGAAT
The DNA here is from genome assembly GCF_019279795.1 of Protopterus annectens. Lineage (NCBI taxonomy): Eukaryota > Metazoa > Chordata > Ceratodontiformes > Protopteridae > Protopterus > Protopterus annectens. Next base: position 1,241,448,280 of record NC_056733.1, on the reverse strand, counting down.
TCGGAGGGCAGTTTCCGCGGCTTCACTATTTCCTCCACTGTGGTGCGATCTCGGAGTTGGTATATTTAAGTAGGGGGGTGTGGGGGTGAAGCCCCCCCACATTAGACATAGTTTGTAGTGTTTGTGTGTTTTGTGCTGGAACAGCGATTTTTTTCCCCAGGGAAAAAAAATCTCTGTTCTCAGCTTTCGGAGTTTTAAGTTTTCGCGGTTAACAGTTCGATGTTATTGTATTCGATGTTATCACGTTTTGATCTTGTGATATAAACCCTCAAAAACCTTGGCTAGGTCTAGGTAGGCTGCATGCACAGGTTTTCCCTCATTCAGGGCCTTGGTGTCTGTCTCAAAGAACTGTTTTTGCTTCACTGTATAATTTTTCAGATCTCTGCTGAAGGTGTTGGTTTTCCCATACCCACCCTCCCTATTCCTGTGTTGTTGTTTAAATTTGGAGGCTTTTGCAGTGTAGATTTGATCTGGGACACTCCCCCCAGTCCCATCTCTTTACCTCATTCTACCTAATTGACTCCTTCTGCACTTGTTTTTAGTCATTTTTAATTTAATTGCATTTTTTAAACTGTTTGGCTATCATTGCTACATACTCAAGTGTGCTAGCTTGCACTGCATTTGAATTGTTTTTACTGCTGTTTTAGCTACTTTTCTGTATATATATATATATATATATATATATATATATATATATATATATATATATATATAAAATACCTTTCCTGTAACTAGTGTAGTCCAGATTCAGATTTGCTGTATCCAGGACTGTATGTAAGCTTCTGAGGCCCCCCAAGCTTTCTGTGTTGGGGGGAAGCCTTCTAGCTTATCAGTGGGAGTGGTAAGCACTAGGTAACCTATCTACCACATAAGGAGTGGTTCTGGCCCAGAAATTGTAGTTATTGGCCGTTTGGGCAGTTTTTCCATCTCTCTCAAATTTCTGATTTAAAAGCCCGCATTTGCACTTGTTTTCCCTTTTTCTGTAACTAGTTTAGTCCAGATACAGATTCTTAGTTTTAGCACTTGAATTTGCTTATTCATGATCAGCACTTGTTCAGAACTTGTAAGCACTAAATAACCTACTAATTACTACAGCATTCAACCTTCCTCATTACCTAGAGGAAAACAGTTTTGGTACTTACTTTCCACACTTGCTTAGAGAAAAACAGCTCTTGTACTCACTTTCCTCACTTATCTGGAGGATTTGTATTCAGGCATGTCCAAGTGTCAGCTCCCAGTGTTCTCTCCTGTCTATCTGATGAATCTGGGCATCTTAGGGCAATGTAGAAATTGCCTCATGTACACAGACAACCCTCTCCTCCTACCACCCAACACAACAACATGTGAGAGATGCACTTATCTAGCTAAATGGAGGTAAAGCTCTCTACAATCAAGACTTAACTTGACAGTCAAGAGGAGAAGGTAAAACTTGCACCACACCACACTCATTACATAGTCTCACTAAATCTACACCACAAACATCCACACATAGAAACACAAAAACATTTACGGAGGCTCTCAATAATAATCTGCTCAAGCAACAGAGACCTCCAAAGCAGAAATGCAAGCAACCTCCACCCCCCAACACAACCCAAATAACAAATAGCCCACAGACTCAGTGTGGCACTCAACCACAGCCAATAAGGCAAAACAACATACCCAACACACAAGTCATAGGTGACTCTATAGTCAGGCACACTGATGTCCCACTCACCAGGCTAAACAAGGAGAAGGTTACTGTCAGCTGAATGTTGGGTGCCAGGATCCGCCACATAACCCATGCACTCAGGTCACTCCACAACAAATACAAATATGACTCTGTCATTGTCCATGTTGATGTGAATGACCTGAGACGTACCTTCCTGGACTACATGAAAAGAGACATGGAATAGCTCTCCGATCTTGTAGCCCAGGCAGGTATGACCATAGCCCTGAGTAGCATTCTGCCATCACCCAGAATGATGCCGCAGTACAAGGACAAAATGATTGACTTCAACAATTGGCTAAGCTTCTGATGCCATTCTAAAGAGATCCAGTATATGTCTGCCTGGGATGACTTGGTCGACAGACCATGATGCTTTGCCAGAGATGGCCTGCACCTTTCACCCCTGGGATTCCGGATACTGGCTAAGGTTCTTGCCGCCCCTATAGTGCCTTTTTTAGGCAAGGTTCAAATGACAAATTCACCACCGTAACAGGTACAGGCAAACAAAAACTGAGGGTGATGCTACTCAATGCTAGAAGTCTAAATCTCAAAATGCACTCACTCGAGGCACTCCTTAAAATGGAGAACATCAATATCTGTGCAGTGACTGAGACCTGGTTCAAGACTCCAGAGAGCACCCCTACACTACCAGGCTATAACTCATACCACACTTTTCGGCCATGTAACCTGGACCAGAACACCAAAGGTGGAGGTGTGTCCATTTTCATTAAGGATATCCACACCTCCAGGCTAGTTGCTCAACATAATGCAGCCGAGGTTATCCAAGTGCAACTAACTCTGGGAAAAACTGCAATCCAAATTGTAGCTTGCTACAGATCCCCCACCATGCTCCAGGATTCCCACTCCTCTTTTCTTGATGTACTGGAAAATATTAGGGTTCAACCAAACACTCTAATAATGGGTGATTTTCAACTACCCCACCATTAACTGGGAAAACTACTCATGTACCAACTCCATCACTCAACGCTTTTTGGAATTCATAAACTCCAATGCCCTGGATCAACTTATCCACACCCCCACCAGGGGCAACAATATCCTAGATCTAGTCATTACCAACATGAGTGACTGGTGTTCCACACCTGAAGTCAACACCTCATTGGTCCGATCCAACCATAAGCTAATTACCCTAGATATCCACATCCTGCCCCCACCCCCATTAAGGAAACCATGGTAAAAAATTTCTCCAAAGCCAACTACATGCTTCTTAAGACAGAATTGGTGAACTTCATGACACCCATGCAGATGGATGGACAATACAGTTACAACTACTGAATCCTACACAATTGCACTTTATAAGCACTTACATGAGTGCATGGATCGTGCTATCCCAAACAGAACCAAGATGCTATCCTCCAAAAAAAAGGAAGCCATTCTGGTGGTCCCCTGCCATAAATCAACTGTACACCAGAAGGAAGAAACTGTTGCAAAAGAGAGAAAAATCTCATGAGTGGAGGAGCTCCCTGGTCAGCCTCAGTAAGAAGCTGCGATCCCTGATAAAATCCTCCAAAACTAGTTACAAAAACAAAATCGCCACTGATTCTAAAGACAACCACAAAGCATTCTATAGCTATGTCAAGAATCTCAATGGAAACACTCAGATCTGCTCTGAATTACAGCGCAATGGCACTAAATATACAGATCCAGCTGATATTGCCAACATTCTGGCAGAATGGTTCAGTGCTAACTTTACCCCCCTCTCAACCCCTAACGAGCCCATCTTTCTACCGGAAGAATGCAAAGTTCCTGTAATCATGGCTGCGCAGGTAAAAAACACACTCTCCAAAGCCAAGAACACAGCATCCATGGGACCTGACAACATCCCAGGCTGCGTTCTACATGAACTACAGAACGAACTGACACCCCACTTAAGTACCATGTTCAATCATAGCCTCACCTCAGGCTGTGTGCCTGCTGAATGGTGCACAGCGATGGTTATCCCACTCCACAAGGGGGGAGCCACCACGGACCCCGGTAACTACCGCCTCATTAGCCTGACGAGCTTGGTCTACAAGGCCATGAAACGTATCATCATGGAACTTATAAACAAAGACATTGGTAATCTCCAAACTCTGGGCCCCACCCAGTTCGGGTTTGTAAAAGGCAGATCATGTCTCCTAAACATAATAAACTTCTTTGAAGCAGTCACCAAAGCTGCAGACAAGGATAAGGTGGTTCACACAGCCTATCTAGAGCTTGCCAAAGCATTCAACATCATCCTCCACTCTGGAATTATAGATAAACTCACTAAACTAGGTATAAATCCCTATGTCACAAGATGGGTTGCCAATTGGCTCACTGACAGAATCCACACAGTGAAAGTAGCAGACTCCAAATCCATCTTCAGACCAGTGACAAATGGAGTACCACAGGGTTCAGTCCTGGGTCCTCTCCTGTTTGGTATCTACTTCTCTGAAGTAAAGGCTAACACAGAAGGTCTTTGGCTAATGAAGTTCGCATATGACTGCAAACTAGGAGCCATAATTGAAACTCCTAATGATGTGGACATCCTACAAAAGGGCCCCACTGAGACAGATGCCTGGTGTCAAAGCCATGGCCTCAAGCTCAATGCCAAAAGGTGCATTGTCATCCCCTTTGGTAAAAACACTGTACCCATGAACTACAACATAGGCGGTAGTATACTTAACACCAAAAGTGTGATAAGAGACCTTGGGACACAGGTAGACAGTAGTCTCTCCTTTGATAATCACATCGCCACAGTAGTCAGGAAATCCTTCTACGTGGCACACCTCATCACAAAAGGTTTCTCATCCAGAAAAAAAGAGGTCATTTATCCCCTCTACTCATCACTCATTAGACCTATTATAGAGTACAATTTCCCTTTTGGTATGTACCTCACAAGACATCTACAACAACTAGAAAGGCCGCAGAAATACCTCACAAAGAGGATTACCAGACTCAAACAGATGCCCTACTCAGACCGTCTCAAAAAACTCCAGCTTTACTCCATCGCATATCGCCTACTCAGAGGTGATCTCTGCCTAACATACAAAGCTATGTCAAACCCAGAGCTGTTGGACATGCTCCACTTAAAGAAATCCCAATCCCTCCTAGCTACACATTCTAGGGACCTAAACCTTGTCACCACAATAAACAGAACATGCCGGAGGGATAGATTCCTGTCCCGGAGACTTCCCATACTCTGGAATAAACTACCTATCTATATCAAACAAAGCTCCTCATTAGCACTCTTCAAGAAAAATCTTGATGATTGGATGGGAAATAGGAAATTCACCCACTGGGATCACCTCTGTGGCTCTGCTCGACAGTGGGACAGGAAGATAATTTTCTTGGGTGGCAAAAGCCAGGGTACCTTTTTGGCTGGGCTTGTATAGGCCCCAGGATCGATAGCCTAGTACCTACCTATGAACCTAAAGAAGTCCACCAGGTTTAACAGGCATGATTTCCCTTTGACAAATCCAAACTAAGTAGGGTCAAGTGTTTGGAGATTGTGTATATTTGTTTTGCTGAAGTCCATGATGATTTGCTCCATAGCCTTGCAGATAAGGCTAGCCAGGCTAATAGGTCTATAGCTCCCAGGGTCAGTGGAAGCACCACCTTTGTGCATGTTAATAACAGTGGCTGTTTTCCATTCAGCTAGGATGAAGCCAGTGCTTGGACTATTTGAAGAGTACCCAATGGTGTTGCTAATTCTTGTTGGAGCCCATGTAGGACTCAGTCTGAGATGTTATTAGGTCCTGTAGATGCTGTGTTTTTGGCCTATAGAGGATGTTTATGACCTGCTCTTTAGAGATACAATGTAGGGGACAGGAGGTAGTGATATCATGGGGTACGTGTGACAGGGACAGGGGAGTGAAGTTTTCACACAACTTGACAGTCAACAGGCTAGCTATTTCCACAGGCTCAGTATATGTGGTATCATTAACTACCAGTTCAGCAAAAATCTGGGCCTTTCCTCTTAGGTTACAGATGGAACTAAAGAATGCCTTATGGTTGCCCTTAGTTGAGGAAGCTAATTTAGATTTGTAGGTTGCTTTGGAGAGCTTCACAAGAAGTCTTTATTTGCTTGTTTAAGCTGAGGAGGGAGTGTTTCCAGTTTAGGGGTTGCCATCTTACTCTTAGACACCAATTTCTTCCTCTTATTGTAAAGCCTGTTAATGGCAGTTGACCACCAGGCAGGTTTGCTCTTCCTTGAGGAGCATATTTTGGTCTTATCAGGTACAGTCAATGCAGTTATACAGGTGTTTGTGTAAAGTACTGGTGTAGAACTCGGCAGGGCATTGGAGTTAATGAAGTCGAGGAACCTTCGGCCAAGTGAGTTTCTGCATGAGTAATTTACCCAATTAATGGATTGGTAGTTAAAATCGCCCAAAACCATGGTGTTTGGATGTAGCTTGATAGACTCAAGTAGATCCAAATAGGCAGAGTGGGTGTCCTGATTTATTGAGGGGATCCTGTAGTTGGCAATGACTTGAATAGGTGTCCTACCAACAGTTAATTGTACCTGAAGTATCTCCAGAGAATCATACTGTTTAACCAATCTAGAGGTGTATTTATCTTTAATGAATATTTATACGCCATCTCCTTTAGTTTTCACACCTTCAGTTTGTGGTCTGAATATGTTAAAGGAGGTGTATGAACTCCAAATGACCAGGATGAAACAAGATACCAAAATGAAATAAAATATAAAATACAAAATTTAATGAAACGCTTTTCATCCCACTCACTGGTGGGACTTCATCAGGCATAAAAAATACAATACATAACACTCCAGTTTAAATACTTCTAATTGCAATCATGTGACCACTAATCAATTAGAACACATTTAGTTTAAAAAAACAATGAATGCGTCAAGCAATTTATACAATGACATCTCTTGATTGCGGCTTATAGTAATGTATGTATAGTAAAGAGATGTTGTTATATAAATTGCTTGACGCATTCATTGCTTTTTTAAATTAAATGTGTTCTAATTGATTGATGGTCACATGATTGCAATTAGGAGAAGTATTTAAACTGGAGTGTTATGTATTGTATTTTTTATGTCTGATGAAGTCCTACCAGTGAGTGGGATGAAAAGCGTTTCATTAAATTTTGTATTTTATATTTTATTTCATTTTGGTATCTTGTTTCATCCTGGTCATTTGGAGTTCATTAGTCTGTTTATCTTCTTTCATTAGTTAAAGGAGGTGTAACATGGTATGGCTGGGGTGCTCTCCACAGCCTTGAACCAAGTCTCCGTGACTGTAGAAATGTCTGCATCTTCCAAGGTGAGGACTGCTTCCAGTGAGTGCAGTTTCATGTTAAGACTCCTAGCATTTAGCAGCATACCCTTCAGGTTGTTTTTAGATGGAATATGTATGTCGGGAACTTTGTCCTTGAGATACTGCCTAAAAAGGCACTATGGGGCTGGCAAGAGCCTTAGCCAGTAGCCAAAATCTCAGGGGGGACAAATGAAGACCATCTCTGGCAAAGCATTGAGGTCTGTCAATCATGTCATCCCAGGATGACAGATACTGGATCCTCTTAGAATGACACCAGAAACTAAGCCAATTATTGAAGGCAATCATTTTCTGTTTGTAGTGAGGCATCATCCTAGGTGAAGGTAAAATTCAGCTTATGGCTGGGGACATACCTGCCTGAGACACATAGTCCAAGAGCTCACTCTTCATATAGTGCATTGGGGTACATCTTAAGTCATTCACACCAACATCGACTATGAAAGAGTCATAACAGCACCTGTTATTGAGAGACTTGAGTGCATGTGTGTTATGGCGGATCCTGGAACCTGACAGATAGCTGACTTAACTTCTTATCCAGCCAGGTCAGAGGGACATCTGTGTATCTCACAATGGAATCACCTATGACTAATATATTTGGTTTTTGTTTTGCCTTAAGGGCTTGACAGGTGAGACACTGGTGTGTGAGCTATTATGTGCATTGTGTTCTGCAGAGGAAGTATAATGTGTAGTGTGCTTGTTTTTGTGTTTGTATTTGGGAAGTCTCTGGTGTTTAAGTATGTTTCTGGTGAGGACCTCCTCATATGTAGGTATGTGTGATGTTGGTTTGGGTGGAGTAGGAGATGAGGCGTGCATGCTGGCAACCCACTCATCATCATATGTACTGACTGGTGTGTGAGAGAGCATGGATTCAAGGTTCTTAATATAGTTACATCTCTCACACACTGTGTTTGTGTGTAATAAGAGCAGAAGGTTGTCGGTGAACATGAGACAGTTGCTACACTGCCTCAGGATGCCCATGTTGATCAAACTGGCTGGAGAAACTTTCAGAAATTGTCCATTCATAATATTATGTAAATTTATATGGTCAGGAAAAGAGGTTGTACTTAGGAATGGCTGGTGGGTTAGAGGTGTGTTTGTAGCTCTGAGGCTAGGCTTATTGTTCCAACTGACAGCAGAGCAGGGCCATGAAAAGCCTCTGGAGGATCACAAGCAAATTGCTAAGGGAAAATTTAACAAGCAAAATATTTGCATCTATATCCACTAATGGTAACCAGTGCTACGTGGCAGTGCACGATGGTGTGCTACATGCAAACCAGCTCAAACATGGGGCTTGTTTCTCAGCCCTACACTTACACCTGCTGCCACAGGACTGGTTACATGGCATTACCTAATTTTTACTAATCATTCTTAAGGTTTCTATGTTAACTGCCATGCAACACCACCTGGCAGGTTTGTGGGGTACCCAACAGAATTAATTGAATGTATCCAGTTTCTATATTTCACTGTCTGGGTCCTGTCTGCTCTCTGGGTGGTCCAGTTGTCGAGTTTGTGCTCTTCTGCACATCATGCAAACAAGATAAGCACAGCCAAACCTGTTATTCATTTCCTCTGTTCCTGTAACTGAGCTAAATGCCACATCATGAAAACACTGGCCAAAAAGTAATAAAAAAATATGAAAAAATGCAAGGAAAAAGACATTTTCCAACAAATGCAAGGCAGGTTGGATGTTAATGTACAGAACCTGTGAATTGTGTGCTGCTGACTTGCATTTCCAACCTTGACAAAAGTACATTTATCACTTTGTAAGTCTAACCTGACACACACACTGGATGTAGGACAGTCTGCATTGTTGTTTGGTTTATCTTCACCCAACCAGTAATCATTCACAGCTGTAATCCATTAAAAACAAACACTGAGGGAGTGGCTGTACTATGTTTACATTTGAAACATGGAGTCAAGGATTTGGGATTCAGCAGTTATAATAACTTCATACCTTATTTGCAACTTCACTGTGTTGACAGCCCTGAAGCTACACCAGAAGGCAACCATGTAGCTAGGGGAACTGAAGGTGAGCAGAATTTTTTATATGGTGAACACAGAAGAGAGGCTATTATGTCGGGATATATCTGCATAGAGTATTACTGATTTTGATAAGGTATGCCTGCATTTTGTCAACTACATACTAAGTATGCTGACATGTAATTATGAATAATCCATTTAATATATATTTATAAGCACATGCTTTTATACTTTTATCTGTATGTATTAATTAGAAGTGTACTGATGGCATGGGCATTTCACAGGTATATATGACTGGCAATACCTTCACATGGAATATTCTGTATTAACTCTGTAGACATGCTTTAAGGAAAGGTCATTTGAGAGCACTTTTAGCATTTCAAAGATGCTCTGTTAGCCAGGTGAGTCATTTGCCTGTTCATTTGGGGTGGAGGAGCAAAGCTGAATTTCTATCATGGCACAAACAAGGATATGTTGCTATTGTTACTCTCCTTTTTTGTATACAGCTTATAGAACTAAGTCAAATGTGTCTCTGCTGTCACATTTTAAGGTCAGTTCTGTACAAATCTCCCACCTTTTACTTGCTTACAGTCCAAGTAATGAAATGCACGGATATGCAACACATTTATATTATTACACAATACACTCCAGGTTCAAGACTTACCTTGTAAATGCAGCAGTTGCCACAGTTTTAGTTCAGGGCTGATTCTGATTCAAGCAGTACATAGCCAATACATGGGGAGGTATAGGTTGTGAGAGTTGTCTGGCATAAATGCTGATATATGTATGTCCATAGGAGGAAGGCATTAGGCCCCTAGGTGTGAGTGAGTGTGCTTTGCTTTATCTCTTAGCCAATGCAAGGGCATATTGAACACATCTGCATATGCCTACACCCACAGCAGCTGGTGGTTCCCCTCTGACTCCTCATCTGCGAGTGGCTGTGCTGACCTTGACATTGGTGTTGAGGTGTGCGCTCTTTCCCCTTGCTGAGCCTGCTGAAGCTGTTTTCTCAGGATGATGTTGTGTAGCATGGCACATACTATGAATATTTCAGTACATGTCAGTGGATTGTACTACAGGGATCCCCCAAATGTATGTAGGCACTGGAACTGTGACTTCAGCAGCCCAAATACACAATCTATATTTGTGGTTTGAGCATGTACCTCATTATGGCATCTTCAGTGGGTGTGTGTGCATCTCTGATGGGTGTCATCAGCCACGGTTCAGGTGTAAAACCTGCACCCCCTAGTAAATCACCCTGTGGGATATCACCCTGTGAGATGTCCCCCCAGTGAACATGTAGTACTGTTAGGAGGTGTGCCAGATATGTGAGTCATGGTAACTGCCTGGGTTGTCAGGCCAGCACAACCATTCAGGATGATTCCCTTGGCGTTACACAAGACTTGGCAGTTAATAGAGTGGAAGATTTTCTGTTCATAGGTTCATAGGTTCATAGGTTCATACTAGGCTATCTGCCCGAAGGCATTTACAAGCCTAGCCCATCGTTTTGTGGCTTACGCCACCCCTTTAGTATGGGGAACTATACCCATTATTTTGCTGTGCCTCTGTCGAGCAGTGACACTGAGGTAATCCCTGGGGTATATCTGCGATCTCCCATCCATTGGTCAAGATTTCTCTTGAACAAGGCCAGCGAGGTGCTCTGCCTCACATGTACCGGGATTCTGTTCCACAGCATAGGGAGTCTTTGGGTGATGAATCTATCCCTCCAGCACGTCCTATTAATAGCCGTGTCGAGGTTTAAGTCTCCGCCCTTGTGGCTCTGATGGATCTAGATTTTTGAGGTGAAGCATATTCATCAAATCTGGGTTTGACATGGCCTTGTATGTTAGGCAAAGGTCACCTCTGAGCAAGCGGTAAGCGACTGAATAGAGCTGGAGTTCTTTCAGTCGGGCAGCATAGGATAGATTTTTGAGACCCTTTATCCTTTTGGTGAGGAACTTTTGTGGCCTCTCCAGCTGCTGCAAGTGTCGGGTCAGATACATTCCAAATGGGGCATTGTACTCAATCATTGGTCTGATGAGTGATGAGTAAAGGGAGACTATAACCTCCCTTGATCTAGATGAGAATCCCTTCATGATAAGGTGGGCAATGTAGAAGGTCTTCCTAACTACTTTAGCTACATGGGTGTCGAATGACAGACTACTATCAACCTGGGTCCCCAGGTCCCTGATAACTTCTTCTGTGCTCAGTGGATTGCCTCCTATTTGGTAGCTAGGGGTAACCTTGTTTTTCCCGAAGGGTATGACTATGCATTTTTTGGCATTTAACTTTAGGCCGTGGCTCTGGCACCAGTTATCCGTTTCTGTGAGCCCCTTCTGAAGGATATCTGTGTCAGATGTGTTTTCTACTATGGCCCAGTTTGCAGTCATCTGCAAACTTTGTCAGCCATAACCCTCCTGTGTTTGCTTGTACTTCAGAAAAGTAGATGCCAAACAAGAGCGGGCCCAGGACTGAGCCCTGTGGGACACCACTTGTGACAGGCTTTGAGTCTGACATGGCGCCAGCAACTCTGACCCTGTGGGTTCTGTCACTCAGCCAGTTTGCAACCCATCTTGTGATGTATGGGTTAACATTTAAGCTGATGAGTTTTTCAATGATACCCGAGTGGGGTATTGTATCGAAGGCCTTAGCCAGATCGAGGTAGGCTGTATGGACTGCCTTTCCTCATCAATGGCTTTGGTGACTGTTTCAAAAGTCAACCAAGTTTAAAAGGCATGATCTGCCTTTGACAAAGCCAAACTGGGTTGGATCCAAAGTCTGCAAATTCCCAATGTCTTTATTTATGAGGTCCATTATGATCCTCTCCATGGCTTTGCAGATAAGGCTTGTCAAGCTAATGGGCGGTAATTACCAGGGTCGGTGGAGGCACCGCCTTTGTGAAGTGGGACCACAGTTGCAGTGCGCCACTCCCTGGGGACGTATCCAGAGGTAAGACTTTGATTAAACAGCTGTCCTAGCTGTGGGATTAATTCCTCATTGAGTTCGTGGAGCACACAGCCGGGGACACCATCAGGTCCCATGGATGCTGTGTTTTTGCTTTGGAGAGAGCAGTTCTCACTTGGGCTGGAGATGTTGGGGGGTCTGCAATTTTTTGGTATAGATATCTCTCCTTTGGGGAGGGGTGAGAAGTTTGCACTGAACCTGTCAGCCAGTATGTTGGCAATGTCTGTAGGATCAGTAATCTTCACATCATTTTGAACTAGTTCTGAGCATATCTGGGAGTTTCCTCCTAGGTTTCTAACATAGCTAAAGAAGGCCTTATGATTGTCTTTTGAGTCTTTAGCTATTTTTCTCTCAATTTGCTTTGGATGATTTTATGAGAGCTCTTAGTTTTTACTTATAGTGATCAAGGGTGTCTTACCTTTTAAGGATTTTGCTCTATCTTGTAGTAGCTTCCTCCTTTTGTTGTAGAGTTTGTTTATGGCTGGGGTACACCAGACTGGACGCTTGCCTTTGGTACAAAGAGTCTTTGTTTTGCTTGGGATTGCCTTATCCATGCAGTCCTGCAGGTGCTGGTAGAAGGCATTTGTAAGTGATTCAGCGGCTTGAGTACTGTTTTCCGCTCGGGGCCTTAAAGGGGACCACACTAGTCTTTAGAAGTGTGAAGTCGGCTTTGGGAAGTTCTTTACTGTGGTCTTTTTATTTCAGGTGGGGTGGGATGAGGACCTCCAGCGAGATTAGTTTGTGATCTGATCTCACCAGTGAGGGGTATACTTCGGTGTTGAACATTGTGCTCCCATGTTCGTGATGATGAGATCGAGTATGTTATCTCCTCTTGTGGGAATGGTGACTAGTTGTTCCATGGCATTTGAGTTTATGAATTCCAGGAACTTTTGGGCTAGGGTGTTTGGGCTTGAGTAGTGTTCCCAGTCTATATTTGGGTAATTGAAGTCACCTAGTATGATGGTGTTTGGTGATACATTTATCCCTCTAGTGTTTTCAGGAAGGCCATGTGAGGTTCCTGAGTTTGTGAGGGTGGCCTGTAACATGCTACTATTTGCAGAGCAGTCTTGCCTACGGTTAATTGCACCTGGATGGTCTCCGATGCATCATGCGTTGCCACCAGTCTTGAGTTGTGGGTGTCCTTGATGAATATGGATACCCCCCCTCCTTTCTTGGTATTTTCCTGATTTTGGGGCCGGAACGCATGATATGAGGTAAAACCTGATAGCGCTGGGGTGCTCTCAGGAGCCTTGAACCAGGTTTCTGTCACAGCACAGACATCGATGTTCTCCATACTGAGAAGGGCCTCTAGTGCGTGCATTTTGAGATTTAGACTTCTGGCATTGAGCAGCATTACCCTTAGTTTATTTCCTTTTTTGTGTTCTAGGGTGGTAGGTTTAGAATTTGAGCCTTGCCTAAAAAGGCACTATGGGGTGGCAAGAGCCTTTGCCAATATCCGAATCCCAGGGTGACAGGTGCAAGCCGTCCCTTGCGAAGCAGCGTGGCTTGTCCAGCATGTCATCCCAGGCAGACAGATACTGGATCCCCTTTGAATGACACCAGTGTTTAAGCCAATTGTTAAAGCTGATCATCTTATCTCTGTATTGTGGCATCATTCTTGGTGAAGGTAGGATACTGCTCAAGGTCAGGGTCATACCTGCCTGGGCTACATAATCAGAGAGCTCCTCAATGTCTCTTTTCATGTAGTCCAAGGAGGTACGCCTCAGGTCGCTTACACCAGCGTGGACAATGACTGAGTCATATTTGTACCTGCTGTTGAGAGACCTGAGTGCTTGCGTTATGTGGCGGATTCTAGCGCCCGACAGACAGCTTACTGTGACCTTCTCCTTACTCAGTCTGGTGAGCGGGACATCAGTGTGTCTGACTATGGAGTCACCAATGACTAGTGTGTCTGGCATTGTGTTTGGCCTTAAGGGCTGTGACTGTTTGACACTCTGACTGTGAGGTCTATGTGTTGCAGGTGTTGTGTTCTGAGGTGGTGGTTTTTTGGGTGTCTGCTTTGGTGGCCTCTGCTGTTTTGGTAGATTTTTGATCAGAGCCTCCGAGTATGTCTTTGTGTGTTTATGTGTATGATTTGAGGTTGTAATGGTACTATGTGAGACTGGGTCTATAGTGTGTGTGGTAACCTTCCCCTCCTGACTGGTCTTGCCAGTCCTATGTTGAGAGAGCTCAGCCTCCAGTTTGGCCGTATAGTTGCTCAGCCTCCAGTTTGGCCGTATAGTTGCATCTCTCACATGTTTATGTAGAGCCTTCCCTGGTCCCCAGGTGGTGCCTTAATTTCTACATGTGTGTAGTCTATGGCACTCAGTACTTCAGGGTAATTCTGTCTCTCTCCTCAGGAGTTTGGGTAAAATATATGTGGTCACTGGCATGTTGGAGCATAGCATTCAGGAACTGATAGAGGATCCTGGATGCTGATACCTGTGACAACCCCAGCCTTTCCCTGTTACTCTCTGAAAGTTACCTGCAACTAAGATTCTAAGTGCTACACATACCTTTGTTTCCAGTTGGATAGGTTCCCCTTGGTTAGCCCTGGCTCTGAGTTGAGGATGACAGAGGATGCAGAGTACCTGTAGTGTGTCTCTATCTACCCTGTAGTGCTCTACAATATCCACATCATGTAGGTTGTGAAAAGTTAAAGAGGGCCTGAAAACTCTTCTCCTTCCTGGCCTAGTTCTACTGGCAGCATAGGCTTCAGCCTGTTGCACATGCAAATGAATTAAAGGAGCAGCAGCCCCTAACATTGTTTCCCCTTGCTGTGGCTGTATTCCACAATGTTTTAGAATTCACAGGGAAAATTAACACTGAGTCTACACAGTTGCTTTATAACTTGTTGAATAGCTCCACCATGTTGGATTGGTTGATTGGCATGCAGTTCAGCTGCTTATGCTGTAATTAGGATGCCACTTTGTTTACCTTGTTTTCTCGGGGGTGCACACCTCAACATGGTGCTTAAAGAATCTAAAACCTTGTGCTACAGTGACGTGCACATGGTAGAAAAAGGGATGTGTAAGGTTTATTGAATATGGCTGCATGTTTTTATAGAGTGTGTATCTGTGTGATGAACATACTTTTAATTGTATCTCTTCAGGCAACTATTATGTGATGTTATGGTTTGGTTCTTATTTTTTTAAAGGAATGAATGCATAGTAAACACAGACTTGTTAGATCTGAGAATTTAAGTGACAGCACAGAAATGACTGATATGTACCAGTGCCATTTTGATGGCTTTACTGATTTACATGAAAGAATGTATTTCCAGTGCCGTTTAAATGATGCGTTTGATAAATCTGCACATTAACAAAGCATCCAGGACAAGTTTTCTTTTCATTTTATACCTTATTGGCTCACAATAAAATATACTCAATCTATCCTGCCTTAAATTCCCGGAATTGCAGTAACATAATATCCTTAGATTTTTTTTGACAGAGTAAACAAGATTTTCTTGTGTCTTTCAGATATAAAGAGTCGACTCCAGAAGTCTTCTTTATCACCATGTTCAGGAACTGTCAAATATTGATTTTCTAAGCTTCTGTTAATTCAATTATTATAGTTGGTGACTATTGCACCTCTGTGCACACTTTTATTTTAAATTTAACAGATCACTGTTTAATGTAGCTGCAAAAATGACAGAATATTAATTCTGACTGGAATGCCTTAGTGCCCATTTCATTCAAAATTTGCAGCACTCCCTTGGTAGTTTACAACAGTTACACACTGCAATGTCATTTTATACCAGTTTCAATATTGATCCTACAGTAATATTTAATGACATTCTTTTTTTTTTAATATGGCTTGACTGTTTAGGCTAGGTTCCAGATTAGGCTAGGCTCCAGGATATCACAACAGAGCTACTACAAATTAATGCTGAAGAATGCAACAGAGCTCTTGTCAGCTGAAGACACTGAATATCTGAATATGTACAGTCGGAAGAGTTTTAACCATAAAAAGCACTCCGAGTTGTGTACTGAAATAATTTTAAGAAAACATGCAGTGTTACAGATGACTATGTTAATGTGACCATGACATCAGAAATACAGCAGGATGAGAAATCTGCACACACACACACACACACACACACACACACACACACACACACACACACACACACACACACACACACACACAAGTCACACATGCTTCAGTATTTGTAAACTAGTCAACATGCTGGGCTTCGTACTGGCTAAACATTCATCATCCATGCTTGTCCCCCATCCATTAAATGGCTTAAGCATACCAGTTA
The DNA here is from genome assembly GCF_019279795.1 of Protopterus annectens. Taxonomy (NCBI): domain Eukaryota; kingdom Metazoa; phylum Chordata; order Ceratodontiformes; family Protopteridae; genus Protopterus; species Protopterus annectens. Next base: position 1,241,432,085 of record NC_056733.1, on the reverse strand, counting down.
TGGTATGCATAATTTACACTACTGATCTGAAATGCAATCAGCCTTCTCAGCAATTCAACAGGCATGCAGATAATAAATTATTAAAGAATTATATAGTAACATATATTAGAACGGATATCATAATAATATACAAAGACAACAGACAAATACAAATATTGGCAAAACATCTATGAATCACCATCATGTGAAATGTGTATAACAGAAAAATGGAATTATTCTACATCTGTTAATGGCAAAACATCTTAAATTAAGTATTATCCAAGTATGTCTATAAAAATATATGCATGGACATATTGACAGACATCCACGTGAACAATACACATTGTGAACTAAAACTTAAACATGATGACTGTCGTATGCAGAAACAGACAATGTGACTCTCAACAATATGATATAGACAGCTTATATGTACCATTGATCATTAATGTCCTCAGGTTTGTTTGAAGTCAGGTACACGCTATGTAGCAGTTTAGTGTCCATGTGCTGCCTCTGTTTACATCCTTTGTATTTATTTATTTATTTGTAGTTTGTTAACCATATTAGTGGGCTGGTGCAAGACACCTTTCAGTCACATACTGGGCCATAATGTAAAAATACATCTACAATAGTCAAAAACTAGATAGTAAGTTTAGGGGTGGACAACCAACAGTAAACGTAGCCACATCTTCATTGCAATGAAAAGGCTGGACTGCATATCTCATGATCCCTTTACATAGCAGATCATTAGCATTAATAATGGGCATGAATTCAGAGTTACCTGTTAACCTTTTAAGTTTTACTTTAAACATTTTCTGGGAGGGATTTTCAGGGAGGTACTGTGCTTTATGTGATAATCGAGTACCTGACAGCCTGGGAGGACATGATTGACAGAACACAATGTTTTGCCAGAGATGGCTTTCATCTGCTTCCCCTGGGCTTTAGGCTTCTGACAAAGGCTCTTGCCTCCCCATAGTGCCTTTTTTAGGCAAAGTCATGAGCACAAAATTAGCAACATGAAAAATTCTTATAAATGAAATGTAAAGGTCATGCTGCTAAACACTAGGAGTCTTAGCATGAAACTGCACTCATTGCAAGCATTCCTTGCCTTGGAAGATGCTGATATTTGTGTAGCCACTGAAACCTGGTTCTAAGCTATGGAAATCACCACAACCATACCAGGCTACTCATCCTACCATACTTTCAGACTCAAAATGGAGGGCTACAAAGCCAAAGGAGGTGGAGTTTCAATATTTATCAAAGACATACACACCTCCAGGCTGGTCAAACAGTATGACGCACAAGAGACACTCCAAGTGCAGTTAACTGTTGATAAAACACCTATTCAAATCATAGGTAGCTACAGACCCCCAACCATGATTCAGGATGCCCACTCCACCTATCTGGACTTACTTGAATCCATCAAGATTAAACCCTCTACCGTGATCCTGGGTGACTTTAACTACCCAGCTGTAGAGTGGAAGACCTATTCTAGCCCAAACATGAATGCCCAGAGATTTCTTGACTTCGTCAATGCCAATGCATTGGATCAGCTGGTTGACATCCCTACGAGAGGTGAAAATATCCTGAACCTGGTCCTAACCAACACGAGTAGCCACTGTAGCACTCCTACAGTGTCTTCCTCCTTGGTAAGATCCGACCATAAAGTGATCACTTTTGAAGTCACCATCTCCCCTGACTACCCCCCCCCCCCACTTTTCAGGGTCAAATGAAAAAAACTTTTCCAAAGCTGATTACAATCTCCTCAGAACAGGTATAAGCAGCTTCACAGCCACCATCCCTTCAGTTGGAACTAGCACTAATGTCCAAGCCTACACTAAAAAAACTATATGAGCACCTACATATCTGTATGGACTTGGCAATATCTGACAGAACCAAATCATCTTCCTTAAGGAAAAGTAAACCTGTGTGGTGGACAGCAGCAATAAACAAACTCTATAATAGAAGGGAAAAAAATGCTTTCCAGGGCCAGGAAGGAGCAGGTGCTAAGTTAGAAGCAATCTCTCCTTTTTGTGAACAAGCAAATAAGGTCACTGGTGAAATCCTCTAAGGCTAAATTCGAGTCCAAATTGGCCACGTCCACCAAGGACAATCGCAAAGCCTTATTCACATATGTCCACAATCTCAAAGGGAACACCCAAATCTGCTCTGAACTGGTGGTCAATAACACCACATACACAAAATTTGCTTCAGGTGCATCACGAGCCTCTGGTATGCAGTGCACAGACACACTCACAGAAACAGATGCTCCCACATTGATATGGTAATGGAGACAGAGTGGCGATAATGCTTAATGGCTCTAAGGAGCTTCCGAGATGATTCTCGGCAATGACATTTTTGGTTTAAAAAAAAATAATAATATAATAAAAGAGCTATTTTAAACCACATGTACACATATTGATGGTCTCTCAACACTTTGTTTAGCTCATTAAGTTGATTCTTGATAAAAAAAAAAAATAAATAAATAATAAGCACAATTTTATATTTAAAATGTATTTTGGTCCAAACACATTAAGGACTTCCATTGTAAAAGACTAAGAGCACTTGGTCTTGTGCAGTACCCTTTGCAGTGTTCTGGGAGGTGAGCTTGCTTGGACATGTTGGGCATATGGGGATAGCTGATTCTAGGGGTGTTTGGGGTTGCTGGGAAGTGCAAGAGAGTCATCAGATTTCCTTCATGGAAATATCTGTGGGAATGGAAAGTGTGTTAAGTGGTTCACTGGCAGAGTGGTCACTGCATGGAACAGGCTGGTAAAATGGAACAGGACAAATATTGATTTGGATATTTTAAGAACAGCATGGAAACACATCATATGAACTAGTGAATGGTATTCTGGCAAAACTGGATGGGCATTGTTGCCCATGCTTGAAGTACTGATATGTGTGTATGTAAGGATGGAAGTATACTTGTAACAAATAAGAAACTAGAAGGATCTCATAATTTAAAGTCTATGGACTGTATAAACATGCTTGGAAGGAGCTAATAATAAGAATAAACATTGCAGCTTGTGGTCTCTCAAATAACTAAGCAACTGCCAAAACACACGCACACACACACACACACACACACACACACACACACACACACACACACACACACACACACACACATGTACACACACACACACACACACACACACACACACACACACACACACACACACACTAGTTATGTAATGTATGATTTTAGTAAATCTAGACATAAAATATATAATTGTCATATAAGATGAAGCAGTCTGCTGAATTTAGATATTAAAGACAGGATTTAATAACATGGGCTTGTGTATAATAACACAACTGTCTTAACTTGTCATAAATGACATACACTACATTGAACATCAAGGGGAAGCATGATGTTTTTTCTTATATAAGTAAATATGCATAACAAGTCATGTAATTGCTTTAACTTTAATTGTAGTTTTTGTAACCCATCTTGACCATATATAATACTTAAGCAGTCACCAAGGTAACTAATGTTTTATACATGACATCAAACTGACAAAGTTGTTCAAGAGAAACAATAGAAGCCTGAACTTGAAATGTCACAGAATGTAACAACCATATTCTGAACAAATAGTATTACATTGACAATAGACACTCAATTTAATAACATGGGTTTGTGTATAATAATACTACTGTTTTAACTTGTCATAAATGACATACACTATATTGAACATCAAGGGGAAGCATGATGATTTTCTCATATAAGTAAATGTGCATAACAAGTCATATAATTGCTTTAACTTGAATTGTGGCTTTGTAATACATCTTGACCATACATAATACTTAAGCTGTTACCAAGGTAACTAATGTTTTATACATGACATCAAACTGACAAAGTTGTTCAAGGGAAACAATAGAAGCCTGAACTAGGAATGTCACAGAATACAATAATCACATTCAGAATAAAAAGTATTAAATTGACAATAATCACTCAATTTAACCTTTGCTGATTATACAAAATAGAATGTTGGAATTTAAATTTAAAACTTTCAGTATATGCCATAAAATGGCAATTTATGAATATGGAAGGGGGACTTGTAATCATTAATCACAATATGTGAATTTGTTGTTTTTAACCTATAATTTCACTCATTTTATATTAAGAAATGACAGATATGAAAATCCTTATCTGTAGGAAATGGGGGGAAGAGGGATGCACTGATAATTAAAATGCACACACTTTCATCAATGTTTACATAAAACAAACTTGATGCTTTAAGTAAGTTAGCAGCAAGAAAAGTGATTACTTAAATGCTGGCAAACAATGAAATATAACTTCTGATATATCTAGTAAAATACATTGTATTATAAACATTTGGTATAAATAGTATTACCATCTATTTATATTAAGTAATAAGTTTTGAAAGACTTCATCAATAAGGGTGAATATGTTAAATAACCATGTGCTATAATCTTTTACTGAGGTTTTATATATGATATGTCCTACTTTACTATGATTGAATTGCTTGTCATCTATCTTTCATGTAAATATTAATTGCTTATACAGTAAGTAGACATTTATATTGTATTAGAATTCTGTCTAATCTACAATAGTACTATATCTGTTCAAAATAATATAAATATTGCTTATTCCTATTGCAAATATTATCCATATGATAATTCAATTTAAGGATCTCAGACATTCTGGATTGTCAAGGTGTGAGTGATAATCTGATGGACTTAAGTTTATCCATCAGATTAGGAATGATTTTCATTCCATAGCTAGTGCGGATCTTAGTTTTGTTAACATTTTCACAGATTCACAGATTCACAGATTAGTACTAAGCTAACTGCCATTATCCTTTGTGAGACTCAAACCCTGCATCTTGTGTTTGTAAGGCAAACACCTTAACCATTAGGCCACCCTCCCAACCCCAATTTATTAGTTTAACTTTATTTCACAAAAACATTTTAGTATGCCTGACCAAAACATTACTTTATTCGTAAATACTCAAAGTATAAAACCTGATAATTTCCTTTAATAGCTCGAACATATACTTTATAGTTATCAGAAGAAAATGTTTACTAGTCACAATAAAACAAAAAATACATAGTCTAAATAACCTAAGATGGATTTAACTTTATTACATTTAAATACAAATGGCTTAAACAATCCTAGCAAGAGATCAAATCTACTGAAATATTTAAAACTGAACAAAGCACAGATTGTCTTCATTCAAGAAACTCATTTCAAAACAAATAACAATTACAAATGGAATCCTAAGGAATATATGATATTGGTGCAATCAACTTATAAGACAAAGAAAAAAGGGGTAACAATTTTATGGAAAACAAATGTGATTAACCCAGAAATCATTTATAAGTATGAAGATAAAGAAGGCCTTATGGCATTAGTAATAGTTAAATATAATAACAGAAAATGGACCCAAGCCAATCTATACTGGCTCCCAGGCATTGGATCAGGAACTGTTAAAAAACACTTGGATTTCATTTCCAATAATTATAAAGGCAACTTAATATTAGAAGGAGATTTTAACTGTATATTTGATATTTCTGAAACTATGAATAAAAGACCACTGCGTACATTTGCTGTATCAAAACCTTTAAGCAAGTGCCTAGAATCATTTCATCTTGTAGATACTTTCAGATTTAAAGAAGATACATCTTTGCTGTTTTCCCATCAAGATCACAGATTTGGTACCCAAACTAGAATAGATAAAATATTTGCTGCCCATGACTTACAGTCTAAAATCATTAATTTCTCAATCACTCCCTGCCTCTTTTCAGACTACAATTAATTTTATTTTATTTTTATTTTATTTTACATTTGTTAACCGGGCTAGTCTAGCTGGATATATATCCATTTTCAGTAGAGGCCCGGGGAGAAAAGCTCCACACATAAATCTATACTACGAGACATATTAATAAAAAAAAATTAAGTACAATTTAAGTAATTGATACTAAAACTTCAAAATGGGTACAAACCATTAATCTTTAACTCCAGAATTCCAGCATATACAATTACAATTAAAGAGTTCAAACCCTGGTTATCTGAATTACAGTTTTTCTTAGATATTAATTAGACCACAGAAATAAACAAAATAATGAAATGGGACTCATTAATAGATTATATATATGGTAAAACCCTAACTTGGTATAAAAAAAAAAATCAAAGAATGAATTATTAGTTCTACAATCCAAACTTTTGTCAGTAAAAGCTGAAAAAAATCTAAATCATTTGGAGATGAAAACGAAAGTGGAAGATTTAAGCCCTAACTTTGAAAGGATTTTTGTCTATACACACTGAGCAGAGTGGAGGAGGGGCGTTGACTACAACACTGATCTGAGATATATAAGTATCCTTTTTTGGATTATTTATACTGATTATTGTTTCTAGCAATTTATATATAGCACTTTTTATTGCCTGCTGCATAGTTTTTAGTGCATTTTATTGCTATTAACTAATCTGCATGGGTAACTGATTTGTTTGCAGTTAAAAGCATCCTGTAGAGTCTCTTTGCTCCTTTATCTGTTTACAAACTTTCATTTTGTGGCTTTCTGTAGTGTTTACTGTCTAAAGAGTGTTGGCTAATAGCTTTAGTATTGTCCTAGTTCAGATTTGCTGGCTCTGGGCCTGTTTGTCTCTACAGTGATTGCTCAAAGCACATGAACAGGCCATCTTGAATTAGCAGAAGCCTTTCTTTACCTTGGCTAGATTGTGTTAATTGGCTGCTGGCTAGTGGGGGCTGGTTCTTTTGTGCTTTTTTTTAAAAAAAAGTTGTTTACGGTTGTATTTTCTGAGATTTAAGCCCTAACTTTGAAAGGATTTCTGTCTATACACACTGAGCAGAGTGGAGGAGGGGTGTTGACTACAACTCTGATCTGAGATATATAAGTATCCTGTTTTTTTTTTTTTGGATTATTTATACTGATTATTGTTTCTAGCAATTTATATAATAGCACTTTTTATTGCCTGCTGCATAGTTTTTAGTGCATTTTATTGCTATTAACTAATCTGCATGGGTAATTGATTTCTTTGCAGTTAAAAGCATTCTGTAAAGTCTCTTTGCTCCTTTATCTGTTTAAAAACTTACTTTTTGTGGCTTTCTGTAGTGTTTACTGTCTAAAGCGTGTAGGCTAATAGCTTTAGTATTGGTCTCCACCCTCCCTCCCTGTTCGTGTCTTGTTGTTATACTTGGTGGCTTTGCAGTTGCCCACCCCTACTGTAAATCTGATCTGGGACACTCCTGCTAGTCTAGTGTCATTAGCTCATTCTACCTAATACAGAGAGAACATCTGAGAAGACCTTCTGTTTCTCCTTTTTCCTTTAAAAAAAAATTAAAATAAATAAATAAATAAATACTATCTTGTTTGCTCGTTTCCCACCTTTCCTAGGCAGTCCATATCCCAGGCTTTGCTTGTCTCAGGACTTTATTTTCTGTGTTCAGAGCTATCCAGACTTTGCTGTGGTAGAAGGAAGTCCTACTGCTTACCAGTGGGAGTGGTGAGAATTGTACTGCCTATCTAACGCTAGAGGAGTGGTTTCCAGCTCTGAAATTGTAATTTTATTAGACTTTTTGGGCTGATTTCTATCCCTTTCAACTTTCTGGCTTAAAAATGCATGTGTTTGCACATTTTTTGCATTGTGCAGCACTGCGAGGCTACAGTTAAACTATTCCAGGTGCCAGAAATTCTGCTCTTCAAATTTTCGCTTAAAGTTAGCTGGTTTCTCAGTAGTAGCACTAAAATCTGAACCCCTGTGACTAGCACTTGCTCTAGAACCTGCTGGAAAGCACTAGGAAGCCTGAAACTGATACAAGCACTCAACTCTCCTTGTCAATAAGGAGAAATTAATCGTTGGCACTAAACAGCCTATAATTGCAAAGTACCTTGCAAAGGTAAGGGAAAACAGCTCTTATACTTTACAAAAAGAAAGCACCTAAACAGGCATGTCCAAGGGTCAGCTTCTGCTGATTTCTCCTGTCCACCTGGTGAATCTGGGCATACTGGGACAATGCGGCAACTGCCTCATGTACACAGACAATCCTCTACTCCTACCACCCAACATTATAACCTGCAAGAGATGCACTTACATAGCCAAACTGAAAGAAAAACTCTCTCCGGCCAAGACTATGCTAGACAGTCAAGAGGAGATGGTTAACACCTGCACTAAACCTCAAGCAACTCATAGCCCTTCAAAACCCACACCATCAACACCCACACATAGCAACACTAAACCCACATATGCGGAGGCCCTTAACATTAACCTGCCCAAGCAGCAAGGACCTCCGAAGCTGAAATGCAAACAAACACCAGTCACAACCAAAGTGACACATAGCTCACAACACCAGTGTGCCACACAACAACAGCCCCTAAGGCAAGACAATGTACCCAACACTTTAGTCATAGGTGACTCTATAGTCAGGCACACTGATGTCCCACTCACCAGGCTGAACAAGGAGAAAATTACAGTCAGGTGCCTGTCGGGTGCCAGGATCCACCACATAGCACATGCACTCAAGTCACTCCACAACAAGTACAAATACGATTCTTGTCATTGTCCATGCTGGAGTGAATGACTTGAGATGTACCTCCCTGGACTACATGAAAAGAGACATGGAAGAGCTCTTGGATCATGTGGCCCAGGCAGGTATGACCCTAGCCCTGAGTAGCATCCTGCCTTCACCCAGAATGATACCACAGTATAAGAACAAAATGATTGACTTCAACAACTGGCTAAGCTCCTGGTGTCATTCAAAGGGGATCCAGAATCTGTCTGCCTGGTAAGACATGATCGACAAACCACGATGCTTTGCCAGAGATGGTCTGCACCTGTCACCCCTGGGATTCAGGTTATTTGCTATAGCTCTTGCCACCCCTATAGTGCCTATTTTTTATACAAGCATGCAAAATCTGAAGGTAATACTACTCAATGCTAGAAGTCTAAACCTCAAAATGCACTCTCTCGAGGCACTCCTAAAAATGGAGAACATCGATATCTGTGCAGTAACTGAGACCTGGTTCAAGGCTCCAGAGAGCACCCCTGCAATACCAGGCTACAACTCTTACCACACTTTTTGGCCACAAAACCAAGACCGAAACAGTAAAGGTGGAGGAGTGTCCATATTCACCAAGGATATTCACACCTCCAGGCTAGTTGCCCAACACAATGCATCTGAAATTCTCCAGGTGCAAATAACAATAGGTAAGACTGCAATCCAAACTGTAGCTTGCTACAGATCCCCCACCATGCTCCAAGATTCTCACTACACCTTTCTAAACATACTCTAAAATATTAAGATACAACCAAACACCCTAATACTGGGTGATTTTAACTACCCTGCCATTAACTGGGAAAACTACTCGGGTACCAACTCCTTTTCCCAATAATTCTTAGAATTCATAAATTCCAACGCCCTGGATCAACTAATCCACTGTCCCACCAGGGGCTCCAATATAGACCTGGTCATTACCAACATGGGAGATAGATGCTCCACACCAGTGGTCACCCCCTCATTGGTCAGGTCTGACCATAAGCAAATCACCCTTGACATCCACATCTCACCCCCACCCCCCAGTAAGGAAACCTCCTTAAAAAACTTCTCCAAAGCCAACTTCATGCTACTGAATTCAGAAGCGACAAACTTCATGACACCCATGCAGACGCGATCTGAGAGTTCGACTGCAGAATCCTACATTAAGGCACTGTATGAGCACATCCACTTGGGCATGAATTGCTCCATCCCAACTAGAACCACAATGCTCTTCTCCAAAAAAAAGAAGCCAATCTGGTGGTCCCCTGCTATTAACAAACTATACAACTGAAGGAAGAAACTGTTGCAGAAAAGAGGAAAATCCCAGGATGCAAAAAACTCCCTCACCATCCTCAGTAAGAAGCTGAGATCCCTCATAAAATCCTCAAAAGCTAGTTACAAAAATAAAATTGCCAAAGATTCTAAAGACAACCACAAGGCATTCTATAGTTATGTCAAGAATCTAAATGGCAATGCTCAGATCTGCTCTGAATTACAACAGAATGGCATTAAATATACTGATCCCAAGGTTATTGCCAATATCCTGGCAGATCGATTTAGTGCCAACTTCATCCCCCTCTCATGCCCTAAAGGGCCCATCTCAATTCCAAAAGATTGCCAAATTCCAGTAATCACGGCCACACAGGTAGAAAGTGCACTCTCCAAAGCTAAGAATACAGCATCCATGGGACCAGATGACATCCCAGGCTGTGTACTACATGAACTACAAAATGAACTGGCACCTCACCTAAGTGTCATGTTTAATCATAGCCTCACCTCAGGCTTCATGCCCACTGAGTGGCGCACAGCTACAGTTATCCCACTCCACAAGGGGGATCCACCTTGGATCCTGGGAACTACTATCCCATCAGTCTGACAAGCCTGATCTGCAAGGGCATGGAATGCATTATCATGGAACTTATAAACAAAGACATTGGCAACCTTCAAACACTGGACCCCACCCAGTTTGGGTTTGTGAAGGGACGATCTTATCTCCTGAATCTGATTGACTTCTTTGACTCAGTCTCCAGAGCTGTGGACAAGGGTATGGCGGTCCACACAGCCTATCTGGTGCTTGCCAAGGCCTTCAACACCATCCCCCACTCTGAAATCATAATAAACTTACTAAGCTGGGTTTAAATCCCTACGTCTCTTGATGGGTTGCCAACTGGCTTACTGACAGAACCCAGACTGTAAAAGTAGCCTACTCCAAATCCTGCTCCAGACAAGTGACAAGTGGAGTACCTCAGGGTTCAGTCCTGGGACCACTCTTGTTTGGCATCTACTTCTCTGAAGTACAGGCCAACACTAAGGGACTCTGGCTAACAAATGTCGCAGATGACTGCAAACTGGGAGCCATTATTGAATCCAAAAATGATGTGGATATTCTACAAAAGGGCCTTACAGAAACAGATGCCTGGTGCCAGAGCCAAGGGCTCAAGCTTAATGCCAAGAAATGTATAGTTATCCTCTTTGGAAAAAAACATATACCTATAAATTACCACATAGGTGGCAGTACACTAAACATCAAAAGTGTGATGAGAGACTTAGGGATACAGGTGGACAGTGGTCTCAGTTTCGATAACCACATTGCCAGAACAGTCAGAAAATCCTTCTATGTGGCACACCTCATCACTAAGGGCTTTTCATCCAGAAAAAAGGAGGTCATTGTCCCACTGTACACTTCCCTCATTAGACCCATTATAGAGTATAATGCCCCGTTTGGTATGTACCTCACAAGACATCTGTAACAGCTGGAAAGGCCACAAAAATACCTCACTAAATGAATCACAGGCCTAAAGCAGATGCCATATGCTGACCATCTAAAAAAAACTCCAGCTATACTCTGTGGCATATTGTCTACTCAGAGGTGATCTCTGCTTAACATACAAAGCCATGTCAAACCCTGTGCTGTTGGACATGCTTCACTTAAAGAAATCCCAACCCCTCAGAGTCACACACTCCAGGGATCTAAACCTTGTCATCACAATGAACAAAACATGCTGGAGGGATTGGTTCCTGACCCAGAGACTCCCCATACTCTGGAATAGACTGCCCATACATGTCAAGCAGAGCGCCTCCTTGGCCCTCTTCAAAAGCAACCTTGATGATTGGATGGGAGATAGGAAATTCACCCTGGGGATCATGTCAGTTGCCCTGCTAGACAGGGGTCCAGAGAAGTAAATATTGTGGGAAGAAATATCCAGGGAATTATTATGGTTAGGCTTGTATAGGCCCTAGGGCCAATAGCCTAGTACCAACCTATGAGCCTCTCAACCTAAGTACTAAACAATAAAGACAATGAAATTCTAACACATAAACTAGTTTAGCTTTAGAAAATCTAAAAAGTAATACCGTGGCCACTTCTCCCAAATATCTACATAATTTATCCACAAGAATCAAAATACAATCAAAAGCTAATAACATTAAAAGTATCTTCCATGAAAAGAAAGGGAAAAATGACTCAGATACAGGTGACATTCTTAATGTCTATAGAAATCACTATATGGAACATTTCCAAAAAGAAAATAAACATATTGATCAATTAAATCTAGATGAAAATTGTTCTAATATAAAAAAAAAAAACAGAAACATTACTAGATCTGCAAGCACCCATATCCTACAAAGAAATTACAGATACAATAAAAGAGGGTAAAATAATAAAGCTCCAGGTATAGATGGCATAATTATGGAAATATATAAACTTTTCCTTCAAAAATACTATCCCTCTTCCATAAAACTCTATTAGAAATTCATTCACAAGCTTTAATACCATCCTCTTGGAGATATTCCTTAATCACACCAATCCTAAAGGAAAACAAATCCCCAAACCTCTGTACCTCATATAGACCTATATCATTATTAAATAATGACTATAAGATATTTATGACAATATTAACTAACAGAATGAAAATACCACTATCCAAAACAATAAATAATGATCAAACTGTATTTATATATCATAGACGCACACATGGCAATATTAAAAGGATAATTTCTCTTATTGATTATGTTAATAAAGAAAATAAAGAAACATAATTGGCTTAGATATAGAAAAGCCTTTGACTCCCTAAATTGGGACTATTTATTCAAAATTCTGGTGTTTTTTTACTTTTCCCCTTCCCTTGTTCATCTACTAAAGAATATATATGCAAATAATTTAGCGTATGTTAAGCTAGGTCCTTTCACCTCTGAATCTATACATATAACAAAGGGTACTAAACAAAGATGTCCCATGTCACCAATTCTATTTGCTTTGGCTAGTGAAATATTGGCAGATTCAAATAGTAACAATATAAAAATCAAAGGAGAAGATGTTTATGAACAATACAATTCTAAAGTAATGCTCTTTGCTGATGACATATTATTAACATTATCCAATACAACAGAGATATTATTTATTTTATTTTTATTTATTTAACATTTCACATTAGAAAAATTAGATATTTTAATTGACATATTTTACAGGACTTCAGGACTCCATTTCAATAAATCAAAATTTTTATTTTTAAATTAAAAAAAATGAATTGCAGACGAAGGGGAATCACATAATAGGGAAATAAGAATCTACCTTAAAATATCTAGGAATTGAGTATGCAAGGATAATAATGAATTAGTCTAAAAAAACTACAATATATATCATCACTATAATTAAAATCTCTGTGGAAAAGTGGAACAAAATAATATTAAAATTTGAAGATAGACTACAGTTAATAAAAATGGTTTTACTACCCAATATTCTATATATAGCTTTGGCAATAGAAGTGTTACCAAAAAGGAATATACTCAAAGAAATAAACGCATGCCTAATAAATTTTTTATGGTTTCCCAAAAGAAACAGAATAGCTTCAATACATCATATCAGACCATGGAAACTGGGAGGATTAAACTTTCCTGATATAGAAACAGATATAAAAGCATCAATATCTAAAACAATCTCAGATTGGATAAGTCCAAATTATTCTGCAAATTGGAAAGAATTGCTAACTGTAATATCAATAAATGAATTTGAGTTACAAAAAAATTTTCAAATAACAGATAAAAACAATTTTCCATGGCATATATTATGTATTAGTATGCAATATAACATAACTAAGCCCACTAAAACTCGTATGGTTAATTATTACATTGACTCATTTAGGAAAATTATTAATGCAAATATAGATTTAAAAATCTGGTTTGATCTTTTAACACCATTCATAGTTACAAAGAGCTATTCACATAAAATATGCAGAGAAATAATTAATTCCTGTGAACATGAAGGATTTGTTTGTTGGTTTCAATGTATCAAAGAACTAAAAGTTCTGGATATGCAGACAATAGAAACAACATACAAAATTCCACAAGATTGGATAACTATGCAAAGCATTTGATATATTCGCAAGATTTATGCAGAATAATTAGCAATTCTTCATTTAAAGAAATACCTAAACTTACGGAATACCTATATGAAATCATATATAATGATTATGACATGGGAAATAGTATTTCGAAATTTTACAAAATATTGATAAATTATAAAACAACACCCATATACTCATAATGGAATTATATAACAAAAGGACCCTCATTACAGCTAACTGAAGAAATTAAATCAAATATTTTATTATCAATAAAACATACATCCTTTACACAATACTGGAAACTTGGAAAGTTGTTAATTGGAAATGTTTGCACAGAGCTTTCTTAACTCCAGATAGAATTACTAAAATTAATTCTTCCACAAAGGGAATATGTTGGAGGTGTGAGCAAATACACAACGTGAATTGGAATCATATTTTTTTGACTGTGTTAAAATTAAGCCATTTTGGAATGGTATTAAAAACTTTTTACAAGCTTTATTTAATGAAACATTTAACTTATCTGAAGCTCTAGTATTATTAAATGAGTACAAAGGTCCTCATTTGAATGAGTCAAATATGTATCTAGTATGGACAATACTTGCAATCTCAAGGAAGTGTATAACAAGAAAATAGAATACAAACACAATACCGACTTTGGAAGACTTCTACAGCGTACTGAAGACCACAGCATTATTGGAAATTAAAAGTAAAGAATTAAGGATTTATCTTAAGCCATTTATTAACACTCCATGGAAAAAAGTCTTATCATTGATTGACACTTTACAATAACTGAACAGATACAGTCTGATAACTGGATTGTTATACTTATAATTGCATATATTGAGCTCTGTTATAGTGTCAGGCTGATGTAAATAGTATACATAGTTATTAAGATGTTATATACAAATACTATGGAATTTATTCAACTGTATTTGAAAAATAAAACATTTTTGAGGAAAAAATAGATTTGGCCATGAGAAAGAACTATTTATATGTGTGCCCCAAACTGGCACCAGCCTGGTTAACAAAAGAAAATACTCCTACTTAAGAGTAACCTGCAAGCTATCCTAAAAGCTATAAACCAATAACTTGCCTTCTGTTGACATATAAACTATATGCTGGAATTGATGCTGACATAGTTTTTAGTTATTTAGAAGAAAACTCTGTCATGGCAATAGAGCAAAACAGTAATAAAAGAAAGTCACGTAGAACAAAGGATCATTTGCTGTTACATACAGTCATAATGGAGAACTGTAAAAAGGGGAAGACTCTAAGTATGGCATGGATAGACTACAAAAAAGCATTTGACAGTATCCCACATTCATGGATAAAAGAGTTTTTAAAAATATGTAAGATACACCCTACACTTATCAATTACATTACAGCAACCATGAAACAGTGCAAACCACTTTGCAGTTAAGCCATGATAAAGGACAAATTATTATTTCAAGGATAAAATTTCAAAGTTGAATATGCCAGTGACTGTCAGCACTGATATTTTGCCTTGTCCGTAACCCATAAAACTGTCTACTTAACAGATTAGGTCATGGCTAAACAGCAGAAGTGCAAAGACTTCTCATTTTCTTTTTGTAGATGATTTAAAATTGTATAGTTCATCAGATGAGGAACTGAAAACTCCACTGCAAGTGGTCAAAACTTTTCAGATGATATAAGAATGTCATTTGGTCTTGATAAATGTGCAAAAGCAACCTTTAAAGCATGATAGCTGTAGATCCAAGAAAACATCAGTTCTGGACAGGAATGTGATATAGAAGCACTTGAGCAAGAGGGAGTGTATAAATATTTGGGAATTGATGAAGGCACAACAATAAAACATGAACAAATATGAATAAAACTTAGTAAGGAATATTTTCAAAGACTAAAATTAATACTGAAAACATTGTTAACATTTAGGAACAAAGTCCAGGCTATAAACCAATTTGCTCTTCCTGTCCTAACTTACAGTTTTGGAGTGAATGACTGGTCTCAAAAGGTGTTGGATAGGTTAGACAGGAAAACAAGAAGAATGCTTCATGCTCATCAAATGATTTATAAAAATCATTGCATACTAAGACTATATATTCCCCATTCTGAAGGAGGTATTAGCCTTCTCGAAATTGATTACATGTATAGATCTGCAATCATAGGACTGCATACAGGTCTACTTTACATATTTGAAATACTGGAACATCAAACCTCTGATCATCGAAGACCAGAGGATTGAAGTTCTGAAATATCGAACCAAAGACTAAAAAGAAAATTTTAAATGTGAAAACCACCTATACACCCCACATCCCCTGTTACTTAAATATACAAACCCCAAGATCACACTACAGTGAAGAGAATGGGAAAGTTCCCGTTCTGCATTGTACTGCGATCTCCATTCACAAGGTTCAATATTTCAGAACTTTGATCATCTGGTCCTTGATGATCAGAGGTTTCCAGTATTTTGAACATATGAAGGGGATCCCTGAATATATATCTGCTCTCCTCACAAGACCCAAACATAGTGAAAGGTTTGAAACATGAGAAGAATATGTCTAATATGGCTTCCTGCTTAGTTTAGCAGAACCATAATGGTGTCAAGCAAGAATGGAAACCAAACCAGAAGTAGATAAAAAAATCAGGCAGCAACTGAGTGTGCCAAAAAACAAAATAAAGAATATAAGATAAAGGATCAGATAAGAAATTTGGAAAATGCGTAACCATAGATGCAAGTATAGGAAACTCTTGGAACAACCTCATGTTGATTAGGATCAAATGCAGGAATGGTTAAGTAGAGGTGAGTTTAAACCAAAAGACGATAGGTTAATAACTGGTAGCCCAAGAGAGTGGACTACGTACATGTTGGTTTGCAAATTCCATTGAACATGTGGGAGAAACAAACAAATGTAGGTTTTGTCAAACAGAATTGGAAACAGTCACACATCTTGTTGCTTTTTGTGATATACTAATAGTAGAAGGACTGCAAACTGAAAGGTATAATAATGTGACAAGACTGTTGCACTAAGGCTTGTGCAAACATTGTTGTATTGAAGTGGCTGTTTTCTTAGGGTTAAGTAAAGGTTGGTTGGTTGTGAGTCGTTTTTCTGCATAATAATAGTTGAGTCATCAGCATATTGTATTAGTGAGGAGTGTGGACAGGATTGGTAGAGATTGTTAGTAAAGATGTTGAATATCAGGGTCCCCAGAATGGAGCCTTGGAGAAACCCAGTTTAAACTGAGAGGAATGGGGAAGTTGCAGAGAGCCATTTAACAGATTATAGTCCATTTGAGAGGTAACTAGAGAACCAGCAAGAGAGTAGAGCTAGAAATATTAAGGTAAGCACGTTTGGCTAGAAGAAGGTTATGGGAGACAGTGTCAAAGGCTTTACAGAGGTCAAGGAATAGACTTGAAACTAACTGTTATTGTCAAGAGATGTAGAGATAGTATGTGTAAAAGATATTAGTGTGGTGGCTGTGCTGTGATGAGGATGAAAACCATGTTGTGTAGATGTAAGGAGATTTTCTTGAATAAGATGTGTAATGAGCTATTTATGAATGTACTTTTCAAGAATCTAAGAAAGGGGAGATAGAATTGCAATAGGCCTGAAATTAGAGGGGTTGTTGGAGTTTCTACCTTTATGTAGGGGAATAACGTAGAATTTCTTCCAGATATTGGGGACTATTTTTTCCTGAATTGACACATTGATTAATATGAAGATAGGATAAGCAATGGAGGAAGCTGCTCGTTTAAGGTAGAAAGGTGGTAGGTTATTGGCAGTAGGGGATCAGAGTTTAAGCTTACTGAGGAGTAATCTAATATAAGAAGTGGGGATAGGCATGAGAGTAAAGGAGGTAGTGTGGGAGGATGGGGGGGTATCCGGTTAGGGATTTGCATTTTTTAGTTAATATCTGAATGGAGTCTATGAATAAGGCGTTCAGAAGAGTGGCAGTCTCTATCGCAGAGCTGTTAGGGGAGGGATTTGGTGTAGAGAGGTTCCCTGGGTATAAGAGCTTGTTGATGGTGTTCCAGAACTTCTTGGGGTTAGAATGTTTTTTTTTCTGTGGATTAAGGTAAAATAATTTTTGTCTAGGTTAATTTGTTTTTTTGTTTTTTTTCTTGTTGTTAAATTATGAAGTTCTCTATATAGTCGGAGGTTGGAAGGTGTTTTAGGTTTATGCCATTTTTCTAAGCACAGTCTCTCTTATGCATTAGGAAGAGGGTGTTTTTACTGATCCAGGGTGCAAAGTTGGATTTAACCTTGATTTTTCTGATGGGAGCCAAGGAATTAAGAGTGTTAAGGAAGATGCTGTTAAATTTTAGAACAGCTTGTTTGAAGGAGAGGTCAAAAAGAATTTACCATTTAATGGTGGAGAGTATATGATTGAATGAGTCAGTGTCAGTGTTGAAGTTAGTTATGTTGTGACAGTCTCTGTATAGGTGAGATTTAGATGCATGTCGGGGGGTGCTGCTGGGTGAGGGTAGGGAGATGATCACTAAATGAGTCTGGAAGTATGGAATGTTTATGGTAGAGGTCAGGGTGGGAGATGAGGATCCACTCAATTTTAGTGATAGTATTGGATCATTAATTTATGCGAGAAGGGGTGGTGATGAGTTGAGAAAAGAGAAATAGGTTAATGCTAGCATTAGCAGAGTTAGTGGAGAGACTATTCCAGTCAATATTGACATTGCCTAGTATTATGGTTTCATAGAAGATAGTTTGTGACATCCAGGTGAGAAAGAGTTCAAGGGTAGGAATGTTGTTGCTGGGAGGAATATAGATGGAAATGATGGCTATTTTTTTTTCAGTTGTTCAAATTACAGTTGACGATGAGGATTTCAGCTGGGTGAAAATCAGGTGGGGTGTAGGGTAGGGTAGGGGATGGAGGGACATATGTTCTGAGTATGGTATAGCTATCTTTCCAACTTTTATCTTGGGCCTGTCCTGGTGGAAGATATTGTAGCTGGGGGGGGGGGGGGGTATGAGGTTTTTGTCATGTTTCAGAGATAGAGAGAATGTCAGGGGAAGGCAGTGATATCTAGGAGTGTAGTTCAGTGACTTTATTTAGAATACTTTGGATGTTGAGAGCTATAATATTGAGGTTTCTACTATTTGTGGTAGCATATGTATAAGGGCTGAAGTTTTGAAAGAGAGGTAATATAATACTGGCATAGTCTGAAACAATTCTTACTGTCTCACACTTTTATCTGCAGTACTCAATAAGTAAAAGAAAGTTTTCATTTGTGCAAAATCCACAGATAACTACAGGCATGTTTAAGATGGTGTTATATGTTACACCTAGGTTATACCAGACCTACCAAATGATTCTGATATACCACTAAGGAAATATATTTGCTATCAAGGAACCTGGCCTCATAGCTCTTAGCTGCTCCTGAATTTGCAGAACTTCCTCAATTTGTCTCATATGTTAGCCCTGCTCCTTGTAATTTTTTTTCTGGTAAATCACTGAAGATTACAGTCAGACAATAATGCCAACATTAGAATTTTATATTTTCTTATTCTTCAGAAAATGCATGTTGATGCAAAACATATTAGGTTTATAGGTAGGTACTAGGCTATCTGCCTGAGGGCATTTATAAGCCTAGCCAGAGTGTGTCGGCTTTTGCCACCCCATTGAATAATTAACTGAGCCTCTGTCAAGCAGAGCCAATGAAGTGATCCCAGGGGTGTATTTTCAGTTACCATCAACTCGTTAAGGTTTCTCTTGAAGAGTGTTAGTGAGGGGCTCTGCCTAATGTAGTTAGGAATTTTGTTCTAAAGCATGGGGAGTCTCTATGACAAGAATCTGTCCTTCCAGCATGTTCTATTTATTGTTGTGGTGAGGTTTAGCTCACTAGAGTGCATGCCTCACAGTGACTTGGATTTCTTTAGGTGGAGCATGTCCATCAAGTCTGAGTTGGACATGGCTTTGTAAGTCAGGCAGAGATCACCTCTGAGTAAGTGATATGCCACTGAGTACATCCAAAGTTTTTTTCAGTCGGTCTGCATAGGACATATGTTTGAGGCCAATAATCCTCTTGGTGAGGTACTTTTGTGGTCTTTCCAGCTGTTGGAAGTGTCTTGTGAGGTACATCCCAAATGGGTCATTGTACTCTATGATGGGTCTGATGAGTGACGAGTAGAGGGGCACTATAACCTCTTTATTTCTAGATGCAAACCCTTTAGTAATTAGATGGGCCACATAGAAGGATTTCCTAACTACTTTGGCAATATGATTGTCAAAGGAGAGATTACTATCTACCTGGGTCCTCAGATCTCTTATTACCTCTTCTGTATTAAGGGGGCTGCCACCTATGTGGTAATTCGTGGGTGTTTTGTTTTTCCCAAATAGGATGACTATGCATTTTTTGGCATTTAGCTTGAGGCCATGACTTTGACACCAGGTGTCTGTCTCAGTAAGGCTTTTTTGGAGGATGTCCGTGTCAGCCAGAGAGTCAATTATGGCTCTCAGTTTGCAGTCATCGGTGAACTTGGTTAGTCATAGTCCTCCTGTGTTTGCCTGTACTTCTGAGAAGTATATGCTGAACAGTAGGGGTCCCAGGACTGAGCCTTGTGGGACACCACTTGTGACTGGTTTAGAGTCGGACCTGGAGCCTGCTATTCTTACCGTGTGAGTTCAGTCTGTAAGCCAGTTGGCAACCCATCTTGTGACATATGGGTTTATGTTCAGGCTGGTGAGTTTTTCTATAATACCTGAGTGAGGAATGGTGTTGAATGCCTTGGAGAGGTCAAGGTAGGCTGTGTGAACCACCTTTCCCTCATCTATGGCCTTGGTGACTGTCTCAAAGAAGTCAACCAGGTTTAGTAGGCATGATCTGCCCTTAACAAAGCCAAACTGGGTCAGATCAAGTGTTTGGAGGTTCCCAATGTCTTTGTTAATGAGTTCCCTGATGATGTGCTCTATAGCCTTGCAGACCAGGCTAGTTAGGCTTATGGGGCAATAGTTACCAGGGTCAGTTGTGGTCCCTCTTTTGTGGAGCGGAATAACCATTGCTGTGCACCATTCTATGGGCACGTAGCCTGTGGAGAGGCTGAGGTTGAACAGTGTGTTTAGGAGGGGGGTTAGTTCATCTTGTAGTTCGTGCAAGACACATCCTGGGACACCATCTGACCCCATTGATGCTGTGTTTTTGGCTTTTGAAAGGGCTGTTTTTACCTGTGCGTCTGTGATTTCCGGGACATTACACTTTTCTGGTATTGTTGTGGGCCCTTTTGGAGGTGAGAGGGGGGGTGAAGTTTGCACTGAATCTATCTACCAGGATGTTGGCAATATCAGTAGGTTCAGTATATTTTGTGCTATTTTGCACTAGCACAGAGCATATCTGTGAGTTGCCACTTAGATTCTTGACATAGCTAAAAAAGGCTTTGTGGTTATCTTTCAAATCCTTGGCTATTTTTCTTTCAAAGTTAGCCTTGGATGATTTTATAAGGGACCTTAGTTTTTTACTGATACTGATCAGGGATGTCTTTCCTTCTTGGGATTTGCTTTTTTTCTGAACTAGTTTCCTCCTTTTATTGTATAGCCTGCTTATGGCAGGGGTCCACCAGACTGGTTTTCTTCTCTTAGGGGAGTGAGTCTTGGTTTTGCTAGGGATGGCATGATCCATGCATCCTTGTAGGTGCTCATAGAGTGCATTTGTAAAGGATTCTGCATCTTGGGCAGCATTATCCTTTAGCGTGGGGGCTGTGAAACTTACCACCTCTGTCTTAAGTAAGGTGAAGTTTGCTTTAGAGAAGTTTTTCACTGTGGTTTCGTAGGTTGGGGTGGTGGTGAGGTGTGGACATCCAGAGTGATTAGTTTATGGTCTGATCTAACCAGTGACAGGTTGACCTCCAGTGCAGAACACCTGTCTCCCTTGTTGGTGATGACCAGGTCCAATATGTTTTCACTTCTGGTAGGGGGGTTTACCAGCTGATCTAGGGTGTTTGAGATGATAAATTCCAGGAAGCACTGAGCCTGGGAGTTTGTACTCAAGTAGTTTTCCCAGTTAACGGTAGGGTAATTGAAATTGCCCAATATCAGGGTGTTTGGTAGGACCTTCATGTTTTTCAGTGTCTCCAGAAAGGCAGAGTGGTGGTCCTGGGTCATGGAGGGTGATCTGTAGCAGGCCACAATTTGCATTGCAGATTTTCCCAATGTTAGTTGCACATAGGTTCATAGATAGATTAGTTTCATAGATTAGTACTAGGCTAACTGCCCTTGCAAGCCATGTTAAGCCTAGCCAATTATCCCCTGTGAGATTCAAACCCTGTACCTTGTGTTTTTAAGGCAAACACCATTAGTAAACAAATCGAGTAGTAGCAAGACCAATGCAAACCAGTAAAACACAAAAGATTTAATAAGATTAAGCACTTTTCGTTTGCTCTGTCAGCAAACTTCTTCAGACAACATAAATAATCACATTGTGGGTATATATACATTTCGCTCTGGGTTAATTAGTTGATTAGTTAATTAACTTGCAGAAGCAGCCAACTTCTTGGGAATGATGTTCACACAGAGAGGCTACCCTTTGGAACTAATTTCAGGATTGATTTTGGAAGTGAGTGACAAACGTACTAAAGGAATGTATAAACCTATTTTGTCTATGAAAAAGATAGTTACCATGCAAGAGATTACATCAGAAAATATGGGAAATCCTGTAGTAACAGAATTGAGTGTCCTTGCCACACCTGATTCACCAGAAACAAAGTTCATTACAACCTATAATACATTTAGTTACCACTGCATAGGGATACTACGAAAAAACTGGGTTATTTTTGCAAGTAATCCATTTTCAGTGGAGACCCGGGGAGAAAAGCTCCAAAGCACAGATATTAAATAAATTGGGTGAATACCCGGGCACTATATTTAGGAAGGGTAGGAATTTGAAGGCATTATATGAACAACGCTGGAAAAAACAACCAAAAATTACTGGTATGTACAAATGCCAAAATTGCAATTTTTGCAAGTTAGTAACTGAATCCAACAGATTTGAAACAAACAATGTTCAATACAGACTGAAGTGTAGGGCCAATTGCAACACTAGAATGGTAGTGTACCTGGCTAAATGCCAGGGATGCCAGGCATTTTACATTGGTAAGACGGAGAGGAGACTCTGTGACCGTATGTATGAACACTCATATGCCATCAGCAGGAACAAACAAGACAATGCCCTAGCTAAACATGTGGCAGAATTTCCTGGACATCAGTCCAGATTTTTAGTTATAGACCAACCAGATCTCGATGTAAGAGGTGGTCCTGCACCATTGCAACTTGAAGAGCTGGAATTATTCTGGCAGATTAGACTTAATGCATATAATCTACCAGGTATAAATGAAACCTGTAGTTTGAGCAGTGTGTTAAAGCTTAAAAGTCTAAAAAGATGAATTTAGGAAAATATATTAACATAGAACGTTAGACTATTTTAATTATTATTCATTTTTATATACATCTGGTTTTAACATGAATTAGATATAAATATATATTTTAGATAGGAGAAGTTGTAAAGTGAATGTTGATAAATGTTTGAATTATTTATATTGAATGTTCACACTGAAATCTATTTTAGTATGGTTTTTATATATACAAAAAAAGTTTTATATACACAAAAAAAGATACATATGGATATATGTTATTTAGTATATATAAATAAGATATATATAGATATATGGATTTTCCTATATCTACTATTTCCTATATCTACTATTTTTTTCATACTAACTATTACCATAACTATTAGTAATATTATAATTTCCCTTTATTTTTAGATTTATTATTATTATTATCTGGTTGTGAATGCTGTTTAGTATTTTTACGTAAGTATTTTACTAATGTCAGTGGATGGCCCTGTAATTAGAGAAGTTGGCTGCTATTGTAAGTTAATTAACTAATCAACTAATTAACCCAGAGCGAAATGTATATATACCCACAATGTGATTATTTATGTTGTCTGAAGATGTTTGCTGACAGAGCAAACGAAAAGCACTTAATCTTATTAAATCTTTTGTGTTTTACTGGTTTGCATTTGTCTTGCTACTACTCGATTTGTTTACTAGTTTAGTTTCGTGTTTATATTTTTGACCTTAACCATTAGGCCATTCTCCCAACCCCACATGGATGATCTCAGAGGTATCATGCTGCGCCACTAACCTGGAGGTGTAGGTATCCTTGATGAGTATGGATACACTCCCTCCTTTTGTGTTTCGGCCTGTGTTCTGTGGCCGAAATGTGTGGTATGAGTTGTAGCCCAGTAGTGCTGGAGTGATCTCTGGAGCCTTGAACCAGGTTTCAGTTACTGCACAGATGTCGACATTCTCCATACTGAGGAGTGCTTTGAGTACATGCATTTTGAGATTTTAAACTCCTGGCATTAAGTAGCATAACCCTCATTTTTTTATTTGTGCTGTTTGTGGAGGTGGGTTTGTCTTTTGAGCCTTGCCTAAAAAAGGCACTGTGGCAGTGGAGGCTGGTGACTTCAAATTAAAGGGGGGCTGCAGGAGACAGCTGAATGGGTGGGGCCAATGGGAGGGGGTGTGACCAAATAGAAAGGGGTGGAGCTATGCTCAAAACCACAACAACTGGAGCTTTAATTAAATACGCTGCCCTGGGTGCCAAACCGTCATTACGAGAGTCCAATCAAGACAAAATGAAGTGTAGAAGAAAAAAATATTTCAATGCATTGGCTACATGACAACTTACTTAATATCTAGATGGAAACACAAAGGTTGTGAGGCATGAAAAAATAAATTGCTTTTTAAATACATTACTGGAATGCCAGTCAAAATCAAGTATAAAAAAAAAAAATAAAGCAGCACTCAGCTCAAACCACTTTTCCTTGTACTGCAGTTCTAATTATAATTTATATTCAGCTTTATAAAATTACCAAGTAACATGCTGAAAGTAGCAATCTCTGTGATAACCCCACTTGTAAAAATGTTTCTTATCCAAAAAAGACCTGCTGCCTGACAACAACTATCTATTTGTTTCATGGAGAACACATGATCAAAGTAAAAAATGAACAGCGAACAAGAAACAAGCTCAAGATAAATTGCTTAAAGGATTACTGCACAAGTTATGGACCACACATGATAGATTGGCATTCTGTTTAGTTTACGGGTAAAGCCTGCAAAGATAACTGCAAGTCTCCAACAAATGTAATGAGCTTCTGAAAATACTGTAATCCTGTGCTTTATTACAAATACTGTCATATGCATTTCAATACCTAAGGCTTATTCATTATCTAGTTATGTAAATATTCTCTGCATGGCAACAATGAAAAGACTTTCAATGTTGGTAATTCTTTAACAGTATGCTTATTAAAGCTTACTTGCATCTTTCAATCTCCGACAAGCTTATCTGATGGTCATTAAAGCATTGCTACTTTAATACAGAGGAACAGGGCACTGCAACAGCATGCATTTTCTGAATAATAAGAAGCATACATCAACAGTATAAAAATATGACAGAAAACCAGAACATTCTGCAAAATCAAGGACAGATGAAAAGCCACCGTCATACTTGTGGTCTACCTTGGATGGGGGAATACTCTGCACACTTACACTGCATAACTGCTTCGTGCCTTGCTTGGACACATCCAGAGCCACTACAATGGGGAGTGGAGTGCAACAAGTAGGTCACAGTTTGAAATGTCTCTGGCTGACCGTGATGGCTCTGACACTCATACCTCTCAAACGCAGAGCAAGAAATCTGGACAAAGCCATACACAGAAATGGGACACAGGCCCAAAAATAAAGACAATTTTTAAATATTGCTCTTATAAACTTAGAAAGATAATAGAATAGTAGTAGGTCTTGCATTAGTATGAATTTTTGAAGGGTACAAAATCTGAAACTCAAATGTCTGACATTATTTTCTAACTTCTATCTTTAATGATTTGCTACTAATTTGCCAGAAAACTGCAATTTTATGAAAAACAGACCAAATATATTATGCAAAAATATAAAATTGCCACACAATACAGCTGGGAACCTGTCAAAGAAGGGACACCTTTTTAAAATTAGTACTGTTAACTTGAGCAGCTGATAAAATAAGAACATCTACATGCATTTCTGAAATAAAAGTAATCTATAACTCTGATCATTACAGTTATTTATAATTGTAAACCCTCCACGTTTTCTTCCAAAATTGTCATTTTGCAGAGGGATTATTAAGGGGAGAGCAACATTTTGAGCCAAAATTGGAGACAGTTGAGAGGTTTGGATATTCCTAATTCTATAAAGCAATTTATTTGCATGTACCTCTCAACCTCTTAATGCAGGAAATCTGGATATGGCCAAATATATTGGGGGAACATACAAACAGTACTAAAAAGACAGTTGATAGAATAACAGGTCTTGCTTTAGCATGCATTTTTCTGAAGGTTATGACATCTGAAACTCAATGTCTGTCATTATTTAGTGACTTCATTCCTAAATGATTTGGCAGAAAACCACAAATTTTATGAGGAACAAACCAAAAATAAGTAGCAAAAATCTATTCATTCTGCAAAAGTCTGGACAGTTGAGCAGTATAGTTCAGTCGGGGCTGTCTGAGTTTGCTGCCCCCCCTCACAAAATCATGGTTGAATGGAGCGTCCCCCCTGCAGCCATTCCAATGTCCCATTCCTTGGTTATTTTGTCCCATTTGCCATAAACACTGTAATGTCATACTGCTTTACTTCTGCGATGATATGGGTTTCATTTGAAAGTTTTATTTTATATTTTACAGCATAAACCCTAATGGATATCTGCTAAACAAAGCAATGCAGTCTCACAATGAAAATAGAATTAGCATTAAAACTTCTCTGCCCTTGAAACTCACATTCATTGAAACAGCATTGAAACCCACATTCAAAGAAAATACGTTTTGCCAGCGGCAGATAAAGATTAATTTTGGGCTGTTTTCAAATCATAGGCCCCTTGAACACGAAACATACACATGCTCTTTGATACACCTTCCTGACTGTATTAAATTATATTCCTTGTACAATACAGTACAGTTGAACTGCCCAATTCAGAACATTTCCATCATAAAAGTCTACTCAAACTTCAACAGTCCACCAGTATCAGTAAATATGCACGATCTCTGAAGAAGTAAAAGCCATCTAAATAATTCCACATTAAAAAAATCTGTTAACTAATGAAGAGGTTACTGTCTGCAAACAACTTTATATGTCATTGTTTCATCTACAAATAAAGTGCCTGTTGCCCTTGAGGAATAAATTGCTTATGTTGCATTAAAAAAATTATAATGCTAGTAATATCACAATAGGGAATAGATGGCAAACTGATAACAGGTTCATAGTTACTAGGTATCTTCGCCAAAGAGGACTGCAGCATCCATCCCCTTTAAAACAGAGTATAGTATCAGCAATGGATCTACCTACTGTGGGAGTAGAACCCACAGCCTTCTGCATCAAAATTAAGTATACTACCTGTTGTGCTATTTACAATGTAAGCAGACTCAGCATAAGCAGCACTAAACTTTTGTTCCCCTGCAGCTCTCAGCTCCTTGTAAAATCTACTTGACACTCAGCTGTATCTCTGAACTTTGCAGCAGAAGAAATCTGGACAAAGCCAAAATGTATTTGGGGGGGGGGACAAAAGCCCAAAAACCAGGGACACATTTTAAACATTGCTTGTATAATGTTGGAAAGTTGCTAGAATAATATGCTGTGTTACCACCATACATTTCACTGCCACGTATTGAATCCAGGTCCCTGTGCAAAATTGCCAGAGCAACATACCACTATGCTAAATCATCAATTTGTATGAAAGAAAGGAAGACTGAAATTTAAATGGCTACCATTTAGTGAATTCAGTTCTCAACATAGCTGTCAACATCTTAGCACAAAACACCTGAACAAAGCCAATAATGGGGGAATACAGCCCCCAAACATATTCAGTGAGTTCAGTTATCACCATAGCTCTCAACCTTGGCACAAAAAACCTGGACGAAGCCAATAATGGGGGAATACAGTCCAAAAATAGGGGCAAATATCCACTGAGGATACCAGAGCAAACCCACACAAACACAGGGAGGACATGCAGACTCCACACAGAAGACACCCCAGCCAAGAATCAAACCAGACAACCCATAGCTGTCAGGCAGCACTGCTACCACTGCACCACTGTCTATTTTAAGTAACAAAAATACAGAAACCACAGATTTTATGAGGAACAGAACAAAAATCTGCAAATGTGTTAGAAATGGTGGTGGGTAGGGAATTCAGGCTCTTGTCACTTAGGCCCCAAGGTACAGGGTTCAAGCCTTATTCTCTACCCACCACCATGACTCCTGCAAGATGTGAGAAGGCTGGAGCCTCCTACTATTGGTCCAGCCTGCAGGCGATGCAGTCCGGTGACCTTTCAGTTTGTGTGGTCATCACTGCACAGATCTCTGGGTTGGAAGGGTGGAGTTTACTCCCTTCCCTATCTGGGCTGCCTAACTGAGCAGTCTGGAGCTCAGGAATGCCTGAGCATGTGTGCTTGGAGTTCTGGTCTGCCAAACACAGCAGCCAGGAACTAAGCACACATGCGTGGAGTCCGAGATATTTTTTTTATTTTTATATGTTCTACTGTGGACGGTGGGGGGACTGGGGACTTTATTTTATGCACAGGTGGGGGACCCATTTTACAGGTGGGAGGGCTGCAGTTCCACAGTCCTATAGCACAAGCTGCCCCTGCACTATGGGGGCAGTAAGAGCCTTGGCCAGTATTCGAAAGCCTAGGGGTGACAGGTGCAAACCATCTCTTGCGAAGCAACACGGCTTGTCAAGCATGCCGTCCCAGGCTGACATACACTGGATCTCCTTTGAATGACACTAGAAGCTTAGCCAATTGTTGAAATTGATCATTTTTTCTTTATACTGAGGTATCATTCTTGGTGAGGGCAGGATGCTACTCAGGGTCGTACCCACCTGGGCTACATGATCAGAGAGCTCTTCCATGTCTCTTTTCATGTAGTCCAGGGAGGTATGTCTCAGGTCATTCACACCAACATGAACAATGACAGAGTCATATTTGTACTTGTTCTGGAGTGACCTGAGTGCTTGTGTTAAGTGGCGGATTCTGGCTCCCGACAGGCAGCTAACAGTAACCTTCTCCTTGTCCAGCCTAGTGAGTGTGACATCAGTGTGCCTGACTATAGAGTCACCTATTGCTAGTGTGTTAGGTATGTTATTTCACCTTAAGGGCTGTGATTGTGCGGCACATTGATTTTGTGTTTTATGTGTTGTCTGGTTTGTGACGGGAGGTACAGGTTTTTTGGGTGTCTGCTTTGGAGCTCTCTGATGCTTTTGCAGGTTTTTATTTAGAGCTTCCGAGTATGATTTAGTGTATTTATGTGTATTTTTTGCCAGTGCTGGTTTAGTAGGTCTGTGTGAGGCTGGAGGTGTGGTGCAAGTGTTAACCTTCTGCTCATGACTATCTGTTGCAGTCTTGGGTGGAGAGACCTTAGCCTCCAGTTTGGCTGTATAATTGCATCTCTTGCATATGTTAGTGTTTTGTGGTAGGAGGAGAGGGTTGTCTGTGTACATGAGACAGTTGTAACATTGTCTCAGGATACCCTGGTTCAACAGCTGGACTGGAGAGTTCACCTGAAGTTGCCCTGTGGTCATGCCTGAATAGTAGGGTGAGCTGCTTAGTTACTTGGTTGGTGAGGGGTGGATAAAGAGCCTTGCCTTGCTGGGCAATCAAGTGTCGGGGTATATTAGTGTTTGCTATTAGGTCTGAGAAAGTGCTGGACTGTAGGATGCTTTTTGAGTGCTTAGGTTGAGAGTTTGACTAGTTTCAAGGGAAAAACTGAAGAGGAGACTTAGTGGAGCCAGGAATAATTTAACCATAGCTAAACTGTAGCTAACTGGTGCTGCCCAGCATGCAAAACTGTGCAAACGCGGTTTTTAAACTACTATCTTCTGGGCTGGAACCACTCCTCCAGGGACACATGGCTGCTCAAAGTTCCCCTCTCACATAGGTGAACAGAGAAACTTCCCTCTATCCAAGTAAGGTGTGGGCAACTCAGAAACTTGTAACATAGCCCTGAATTCAGCACTAACCTGAAAACTGGACTATACTAGCTTTACTAGCTTAGAAGTGTGGGAAACAAGGAATGATTTTTTTTTTTTTTTGGAAAAGTTAAGGCAAAAACAATACAAAGTACACTTAAAACAGCTTTAAATGACTACAAGCGATTAGAAAAGGCTATTGTACTTTAATGTGTAGCCTACAACAGTTAAACAAATTATTTAAACAAAAAAATGACTTTTTAAAAGTGCAGGCAGTCAAATAAGTACAATATGTGAAAAAAACAAGCTTTTAAATCACAATAAATGCTGGAAAATCAGCGTTTAGGCGGAAAACAGTTAAGTGCAGCAAAAAAATACAGAAAACTGATACTTAATCACTCCAAAGACTCTCTTTTAAGCTAGAAGGCTTGTATCAGTTTAAGGCTTTCTAGTGCTTTCCAGTAGGTTAGTTACAGGAACGATGGGAAACAAGCGCAAATGTGGTCTTTTAAACGAGAAAGTTGAAAGAGATGGACAGCTTCCCAAATGATCAATAAACTACAATTCCTGGGCCAAGAACCACTCCTCTTGTGGTAGACAGGCTACCTAGTACTTACCACTCCCACTGATAAGCTAGAAGTCTTTCCTCCAACACAAAGTCTTGGGGGGCTCAGAAGCTTACAAACAGTCCTGGATACAGCAACTCTGTACCTGGACTAGACTAGTTAAGGGAAAGGTGGGGATCAAGTGCAAACATGGGCTTTAAAACCAGAAAGTTGAGAGAGATGGAAAAACTGCCCAAACGGCCAATAAACTACAATTTATGGGCCAGAACCACTCCTCTTGTGGTAGATAGGCTACCTAATGCTTACCACTCCCACTGATAAGCTAGAAGGCTTCCCTCTAATACAGAAAGGATTGCGGGGCCCAGAAGCTTACTAACAGTCCTGGATACAGCAACTCTGTATCTGGACTAAGCTAGTTACAGGAAAGGCGGGAAACAAGCGCAAGTGCGGCTTTTAAACCAGAAAGTTGAAAGAGATGGGAAAAAACTGCCCAAACGGCCAATAGCTACAATTTCTGGGCCAGGAACCACTCGTCTTGTGGTAGATAGGCTACATAATGCTTACCACTCCCAATGATAAGCTAGAAGGCTTCCCTCCAACACAGAAAGGCTTGGGGGGGCTCAGAAGCTTACAAAGAGTCATGGATACAGCAAATGTGTACCTGGACTAGACTAGTTACAGGAAAGGCGGGGAACAAGCACAAACACAGGCTTTTAAGCCAGCAAGTTGAAAGAGATGGAAAACTGCCAAAACGGCCAATAAACTACAATTTATGGGCCAAGTCCCACTCTTCCCATGGAAGATAGGCTACCTAGTGCTTACCACTCTCACTGATAAGCTGGAAGGCTTCCCTCCAACACAGAAAGGCTTGGGGGGCTCAGAAGCTTACCAACGATCCTGGATACAACAACTCTGTATCTGGACTAGGCTAGTTACTGGAAAGGTGGGAAACAAGCGCAAGTGCGGCTTTCAAACCAGAAAGTTGAAAGAGATGGAAGAAAACTGCCCAAAACAGCCAGTAGCTACAATTTCTGGGCCAGGAACCACTCCTCTTGTGGTAAATAGGCTACCTAATGCTTACCACTCCCAGTGATAAGCTGGAAGGCTTCCCTCCAACACAGAAAGTCTTGGGGGACTCAGAAGCTTACAAAGAGTCCTGGAAACAGCAAATCTGTACCTGGACTAGACTAGTAACAGGAAAGGCAGGAAACAAGCGCAAACACAGGCTTTTAAATCAGAAGGATGAAAGAGATGGAAAAGCTTCCCAAATGGCCAAAAAACTATAATTTCTGGGCCAGAAACCTCTCCTCCTGTGGTAGATAGACTACCTAGTGCTTACCACTTCCACTGATAAGCTAGAAGGCTTCCCTCCAACACAGAAAGGCTTGGGGGGCTCAGGAGCTTACAAATTGTCCTGGTGGACTAGACTAGTTACAGGAAAGACAGGAAACAAGTTTAGAATTTTTTTTTACAGAAAAGCAGCTAAAACAGCAGTATATACAATTCAAATGCAGTGCAGGCTAGCACACGTGTAGCAATATTACGACAAATACAGTTTAATTAAATGCAATTAAATTAACAAATGACTAGAAAACAAGTGCAGAAGGCATTAAATTAGAGGGATACTAACAAGCAGTAATAAGTGCAGAGTAAGATTGACTGAACAGATAGCACGCAGAAGAGCAACTAAGACAGTTACAGTAAGAGCAGCTGAATAAAGTATATATATATATATATATATATATATATATATATATATATATATATATATATATATATATATCTTAATGGATAAGGTGTTTACCTTACAAACACAAGGTGCAGGGTTTCAGTCTCTGACTAGGCTAAAAATGGCTTGCAGCCATTAGCCTAGTACTAAACTATGAATATATATATATTTTTTTTGAGGGAGGGAAAAGAGCAGGATTAAGAGGCTACAGGGGTTGTCCTTCCCAAATGGTCTCTTTGTACACAGTAGGAGCGCCTGAAATCAGAATATGATCTCACTGCACTCAGCTGAGTGAGCAAATGAGATGGGCCCAGAAGGAGTATCCAAAGTACAAATTTGCAAGAGGGGCAGGCAGTTTCAAAGCCACCAAGATTACCACCAAAACAAGAACATGGAGGGTTGGTGGGAAACACAGTGGAGACAACAAGGGACAGAACCAATACAGCACCACTATAAATACTAAGCAAATGTATAAATACAGCACAGTGCAAACTAAGTTGCAAAATTCTTCTATTAACCTTCCAAGTGAGAATAATGTTGACAATGTGTACCCAATTTTTACCCTTGTCACCGCTCTTTATTTCTGGCTTTGCCCAGAATTATTGAACAAAAAAAATTGAGAGGCATGTGGCATGCTGTACAATGATGAGTGAATCACTGTTGATTGAGTTCTGCTCATCCCAGATGCCCCTCACTAAGACTATTTGAAACTAAGTATTCTGGTTGCTAATCAGTATCTCTACTTAAACTTGTCATATAGATAGCTATTTTACAGATTATGTAACCACAAAGTAGTGTGCACAATGCAGTACTGTTTCAATTCGTCAGCATTTGCATAATCTTGAACTCAGACTATACTCAGAGAGTTACTATATATACGTAGCAAGGGGGAGTTCAGGGAACATATTTTTCCCTGCAAAATCACGTGGTTTAGTTTTATTATTTTAAAATAAACTGTTCCATTCTTAATCTGGGTATCAGTTCCAAGGTATGGTGCTGCTCAGTGAGCTGGGTTTTGATGTCTGTGATTGCTAAAGGACCGGTTAGCAATCAGTGGAGAGTCAATATATATTCCTCCATGAAGGTGTCCTAGATCTATATCGTTAGATACCAGCAATTAACCTACAATTCTCTTTATTTGTGTACATCTTTATCAGTATGCCTAAATTTGCAGTCATTAAAATACTACATTTATTAAATGGAATAGTAGAAATTGTTATAGTGTAAAAGTTGTTTGGAGTCACTACGTCAGTAATATATTGTAAAATTTCTAAGTTCTTTTATGCAGTATTAATATGTACTGATTACCTGCCTGTTTAAAAGGTAGCATTTAAGGTATACTTGATTTATTTTTTTTTTTACTC
Source organism: Protopterus annectens (assembly GCF_019279795.1). NCBI lineage: Eukaryota > Metazoa > Chordata > Ceratodontiformes > Protopteridae > Protopterus > Protopterus annectens. The sequence goes on along the minus strand of NC_056733.1, from coordinate 1,241,398,601 downwards.
AAAGTGTTGATAATGGAGAATGTGCAATTATAAAATGCTTATGTATATACGGACATTTTAGACATGGATTTGATCACATTACTTTCTGTGATTCCGTAAATGTTTTACACAGACACATAACACACACATACACACACACACACATATATATATATATATATATATATATATATATATATATATATATATATATATATATATATATATATATATATATATATATATATATATATTTATGTGTGTGTGTTGTGTATCTGTGTCATCAACTGGCTGCAATATCAAAGCGGAAAACATTAAGAACAAATAATCGACGGCCAAAATATTGAAAATTGACAGTCAACAAAACAGCTTTTTGTTTGCAGGAGGACAGCACACCTGCACCCCTCCATACTCCCTGCTAATTAGATATATCAACACTGAGATCGTATCATAGTGGGTCAATGGCCAATTTCCCAATTCCATCTATTCCATGATCTAAAATAACAGATGTTCCATGCACTTCTCCTGTTTGAGATGATAAATAGATAGATAGATAGATAGATAGATAGATAGATAGATAGATAGATAGATAGATACATAGATAGATAGATAGATAGATAGATAGATAGATAGATAGATAGACAGGTGCAAAGATAGATTTGTGCCACATAGTGGCTGCTGTGGCAGGGCTGGGCTAAGATAACATACTGCTGAGGGCAGAGAAGGGTGTGTTAGTCCATCTGAAGCAGGCAGGTAAATTATTCCTATTACAATTAATAACCCCTCAGCTTCCCAACAAAAATCCCCAACAGACATTGCTAATAAAGTCAACAGCTTCTTCACAGAGACCATCCAGTCTCTAACCAGCCAACTGTCTCCCAATGGCTCTACTAACACAGCCACACCTAGTACAATAACTCACTTTACCTTCTAACATATTCCTACTCAACTTATTCAGACCCTAATTAAGAAATTTAGACCCACCACCCTGGCTGCTGACCTCCTCCCAGCAGACTATCTGCAAAAGGCTGCTGACACCATAGCATACCACATCTCAATCTTGATCAACATAGCTAT
>NC_056733.1:1241315045-1241392545 GCF_019279795.1 Protopterus annectens | reverse complement strand
ACATCCCAAAAGGGGCATTGTACTCAATTATGGGCCTAATGAGGGATGAGTAAAGAGGCACGATGACCTCCCCTGATCTACATGTGAATTCCTTCATGATTAGGTGGGCTATATAAAATGTTTTTCTAACCACTTTGGCCACGTGGTTGTCAAATGAGAGATTGCTATCAACTTCTGTCCCCAGGTCCCTAATTACTTCTTCTGTACTTAATGGATTACCACCTATGTGGTAATTTGTGGGCACTTTGTTTTTGCCAAAGGGGATGACTATACACTTTTTGGTGTTTAGCTTGAGGCCATGGCTCTGGCACCAGTTGTCTGTTTCTATGAGGCCCTTTTGGAGGATGCTTGTGTCGGCTGGAGAGTCTATTATGGCACCCAGTTTGCAGTCATCTGCGAACTTGGTCAGCCACAGTCCTTCCATGTTGGCCTGTACCTCCGAGAAATATATACCGAACAAGAGAGGTCCCAGGACTGAGCCTTGTGGGATGCCACTTGTAACTGGTTTGGATTCTGACATGGCTCCAGCTATTCTAACCATGTGGGTTCTGTCCTTGAGCCAGTTTGCAACCCATCTAGTGACATAGGGGTTTATATTTAAGCTGGTGAGCTTATCTATAATGCCAGAGTGGGGTATTGTATCGAAGGCTTTTGCGAGGTCCAGGTAGGCTGTGTGGACCACCTTCCCCTTGTTAATGGCCTTGGTGACTGTTTCAAAGAAATCGACCAGGTTTAAGAGGCAGGATCTGCCCTTAATAAAGCCGAACTGGGTAGGATCCAGTGTCTGTAGGTCCCCAATATCTTTATTTATAAGGTCCATGATGATCCTTTCCATAGCTTTGCAGACCAAGCTAGTGAGACTTATGGGGCGATAGTTTCCAGAATCCGTTGAGGCACCACCTTTGTTGAGAGGGACCACTGTTGCTGTACGCCACTCTTTGGGTACATATCCTGTAGTAAGGCTGAGATTGAACAGTAGTTTTAGGTTTGGGTTTAGCTCTTCTTGGAGTTCATGTAGGGCGCAGCCCGGGACACCGTCTGGTCCCATTGATGCTGTGTTTCTTGCTTTGGAGTGGGCAGCTCTTACCTGAGCATCTGAGATGTCAGGGGGGCAACACTCTGCTGGGATAGATATTAGCCCTTTTGCTGGGGAGGGAGAGAGAAGTTTGCGCTGAACCTGTCAGCTAGGATGTTGGCAATGTCTGTGGGTTCGGTGTATTTTTTGTCATTTTGGACTAATTCTGAGCATATCTGGGAATTCCCACCCAGGTTCCTAACATAACTAAAGAAAGCCTTGTGATTATCCTTAGTGTCCTGTGCAATTTTTCTCTCGAAGCTGGCCTTAGATGATTTTATGAGTGCCCGTAGTTTTTTGCTAATATTGATCAGAGATGCCTTCCCTTTTTGGGATTTTGCTCTATCATGTAGTAGCTTCCTCCTTCAATTGCATAGTTTGTTTATGGCTAGGGTCCACCAGACAGGACGTCTGCCTTTGGAGGATTGGGTCTTGGTTTTATTTGGGATTGCATGATCCATGCATTCTTGAAGGTGTTCATAGAATGCATTTATAAAGAATTTTGTGGTCTGGGCCGTATTATCCACAGGCCCAGGGGCTTTGAAGGATTCCACCTCGGTTTTGAGGAGTGTGAAATTTGCTTTAGAGAAGTTTTTCACTGTGGTTTTCTGGGCATGGGGTGGGGTCGGGATGTGAATATCCAGTGAGATTAGTTTATGGTCTGATCTTACCAGTGAGGGATACACTTCTGGTCTGGAGCATAGAGTCCCCATGTTGGTGATGATCAGGTCCAGTATGTTTTCCCCTCTTGTGGGAGTGGTAACAAGTTGTTCCATAGCATTTGAGTTTATAAATTCTAGGAACCTTTGGGCTAGGGTGTTGGAGCTAGAGTAATGCTCCCAGTCTATGGTTGGGTAGTTGAAGTCACCCAATATAATGGTGTTTGGAGAGACCTTCATATTTTCCAGTGTTCTCAGGAAGGATGAGTGGGGTTCCTGGGTTTGGGAGGGTGGTCTGTAGCAGGCTATAAACTGGAAGGCAGTTTTACCCACTGTTAGTTGCACATGGATAGTCTCTGATGCTTTGTGCTGTGCCACCAACCTGGAGGTGTGGGTATCTTTGACGAATATTGATACTCCCCTCCTTTTGTGGTTCGTCCAAGTTTTGGGGCCAAAAGCATGGTATGAGGTATAACCTGGTAGTGCTGGGGTGCTCTCGAGCCTTGAACCAGGTTTCTGTTACTGCACAGATATCGATGTTCTCCATGCTAAGGAGAGTTTGAGTGCATGCATCTTGAGGTTTAGACTTCTGGCGTTGAGTAGCATTACTCTTAGTTTCTTATCCCTTGTGATACCTATGGAGGTGGGTTTGTCTTTTGAGCCTTGCCTAAAAAGGCACTATGGGGGTAGCAAGAGCCTTTGCCAATATCCAAAAGCCCAGGTGTGACAGGTGCAAGCCGTCCCTAGCGAAGCATCGTGGCTTGTCGAGCATGTCATCCCAGGCTGACAGGCATTGGATCCCCTTTGAATGACACCAATACTTAAGCCAATTGTTGAAATTGATCATCTTGTCTTCATACTGTGGCATCATTCTTGGTGAGGGTAAGATGCTACTCAAGGTCAGGGTCATACTGGCCTGGGCTACATGCTCAGAGAGCTCCTCTATGTCTCTTTTCATGTAGTCCAGGGAGGTACATCTCAGGTCATTCACACCAGCATGGACAATGACTGAGTCATATTTGTACTTGCCTTGGAGTGACCTGAGTGCTTGTGTTTTGTGGCGGACCCTAGAGCCCGACAGGCAGCTCACCGTGACCTTCTCCTTGTTCAGCCTGGTGAGCGGGACGTCAGTGTGCCTGATGATAGAGTCACCTATTACAATTGTATCAGGTGTGTTGTTTAGCCTTAAGGGCTGTGACTGTTCGGCACACTGGCTTTGTTAGCTATGTGTTGCACGTGTTTTGTTTTGGGGTAGCGGTTGCTTGGGTGCCTGCTTTGGAGGTCTATGCTGCTTAGGCAGATTTTTATTTAGAGCCTCCAAGTATGTTTTTGTGTGTTTATGTGTTTGGTTTGCTGTCGTGGTAGGTCTATGTGAGACTGGAATTGTAGTGAGTGTGGTTTCCTTCTCCTCCTGACTGGTTACGCCAGTACTGAGTTGAGAGAGCTTAGCCTCCAGTTTGGCTATATGGTTGCATCTCTCACATGTGCTAACATCTAGATATTGGTAATGAACTCATCTCTGCACAACAATTCTTGCAGGCATAATGGATCAGTGTCAAACTGTTTTGATGCTAAGCTTTTGACACTGATGTGTGTGGAGCATGACCTAAATGGAGATCCCTGAGCTGCCTTTGCATATCCACATGTTATTGAAGTCCACTATGTACCTGATCAAAGAGATCATGGTCTCCCATGTGGAAAAAAGAGGGCTTTACATGATATGGCATACATGTTTACAGCTACGCTTGATGATGCAGAAAGTAGCATGTGACTCTATTGCAGGCCAATCAGGAGAGTGCAGAAGATTGCCATCAGACACTGTCAGAGGCATTGCACGAACTTTCATGTGCCACTTTGGTTCTACAGTGCCTTCTTATTCTGTTCATCAAAGACATTGGTTAAATAATGGATGCCTAACAGAGTAGGTCTCTTAAAATGTACATGTCCACCATGACATGACTAGATTTAGCCATAGTTCATGCAGTTCAACATCCTTCATCTTTACAGTGAGTTTCTCCTTCATCACTCTTGTCATGTTGACTCCACTTGGCAGCATTGTACTTCAGACTGTCCAGTGGCAGAGTCACGCTAATTGTAACTGTAAGCATGTTGTCGTTTTTTTCTGTGGTAGACCATGTTCAAGGATTCGGATATCATTTATATGTCAACTGTTGCCCGTCGTGTTGTCAATCTTGGTTTGATTAATACTTTTAGTACTTTGTGTGTGCCTTTTTACCTGCCCAGATTACTATAATCCCTCATTACATAAGCCATCTGCAGTGGCGTACGTGATCATAATTCATTATGTCACATGTAGTCAGCATGTTTCCTATGCTCCTGCTTCAGATCCCCAGTTTTGGTATCTTCTGTGCAGACTCCAGCTGTCCTTCTTATGTTTGCAGTGCTTTTTACTAGGGTTTCACTTAATTCCCCATCTCAGAAGATATAACAATAGATGAATTATAAACATTTAAACAGCCTGTAGGTATGCATGCAGTTTAAGCATGTGGGCCCTTTGATGGACTGCTGTTCTGTCCAGGATTAGTTCTCTGCCTTATGTTCATTTGTTCATGGAATATACTCTAGCTCCCTACAGCCATGAATAAGAAAGTGCAGGTATCATAAAATGACTGAATAATATGAAATTAAAAGTTTGATTGTTATAATTCTATTAGTACAAGATAAGCAACAAAGATAACTTTAGACCTAATGAAATATTACCAGGAAAATAGTCACTACCCTTGTGGTGACAGGAGGGTAAATTAAGGACTGAACTGCAGATGGTCCTGGGTTCTAATGCATAAAAGGTATGTTTTTGTTTGGGAGGTTGGCATAATAGTTAAGGTGGTTACCCTGCAGACAAAAGATGCAGGGTTTGATTCTTATGTGAGGTAACTGGCTAGGCTTAAAATGGCCCACAAGGGCAGTTAGCTTAGTACTAATTTGTGAACCTAAGAAAGGCACACATAGTCTTCAGTGTGAACCCCTCATTTCATTTGAGCGGTGCCTGTAATTTCAGATATTCTGGATTACAAAACTTTTTGTATAAATTTTAAGTACTGATAAGGAGTTCAACAATCTCACCAACATTTGACTGCTTTAGCCTACTGCACCACAGAAATGCTCTGACCACATGAGTAAGTAAATGCTTACATTTAATTTATTCTAAATGTTAACTTCTAAATCACATGCTTTGATAATAAATGTGATACACATTTGTAACGTGAATACATTTATAAAGGCTTACATTTAAATCATGAGATGCATAAATTGTGACACATTTATAATTGCTCCATGTAATCGCTATCCTTTAAGTGGTGACACATATAGTTCATGCTAGGTTCAAATGTTTTTGAATTTTCTATTTCTGATCTGCCAAAATGAATATTTTCACAAAACAATGCAATCCGCACTTCATCAAAAGGGATCTTTTTAAATGTCAGTTACAAAGTAATAACAAATAACTTTACGTAATAACAAGTAACTTTACCTCTCTCTCTCTCTCTCTCTCTCTCTCCCCTCTATCTGTCCCTCAGGTTATACCTGAAATTAGCTCACCTCCAGTTATCACACAAACCAAGTCCTTAAAAGTGCTGTCAAAAGCTAAAAATACTGCATCGATGGATCCTGGCAATATCCCTGGTTACATCTTAAACAGGATGATTTAGCCGCACTCATAACAACACTTCAATCTCAGGCTCCATACGGATTTTGTACCAAGTGAATGGGGAAGAGCTACAGTTATTCCCCTGCATAAGGGAGGACCTTCCACAGACCCAGGCAATTACAGACCCATAAATCTGGCCACCAATGTATGTAAAGCCGTGGAAAGATCTGTCATGGAATTAATCAGGAAATAGGGAACCTCCAAACACTATATCTGTTTTAGTTTGGATTCATCAAGGGCAGGTCATGCTTACTTAACCTGATGTATTTTTTTTTGAAAAGGTCAACAAAGCAGCGGATGAAGCCAAAACAATGCACACCACATACCTCAACCTTGCCAAAGCCTTTGACACAGTTCCCCATTAGGCATACTTGAAAAGCTAACTAAACTGGGAATAAACCCCTTTATCACCTGTTGGATTGCCAACTGGCTCACAGATAGAATGCAGACAATCAAAATAGGGGAATTTACCTCCACAAGGAGACCAGTCACCAGTGGAGTCCCCCAGAGTTCTACACAGGGTGGTCTCCAGTTTGGCATCTGCTTTTCTGAAGTAAATGCGAATACCAAGGGCCTCCGGCTGACTGAGTTTTCAGATTGACTGCATGCTAGAAACAGTCATTGAATCCCAAATGGCATAGCTATTCTGCAGGAAGGCTTGTCCCAATTAAGCAACTGGTGCCAAAATCATGGACTGAAACTAAATGCCAAAAAATGCATTATTATATCCTTTGGGATGTCATCTACCCCAGGAAACTACCACATTGACAATACTCCTCTAGAAGTTGACCCAGTTGTTCAGGATTTGGGAGATTATGTGGACAGAGACCTAATTTCTGACTACCATGTGTCTAATATGTTTTAAAGAAAAGGTGAACAATGCATGAAAGTATATATAATCTTAAAATATTAATCACACTGTCATTTGCATAACAATGCATATTCACCAGCAAAAAAAGTGAAATCAACTTGCAGGGCCCATGATCCCCCTCTTATGTCTCAAAAGCAGAGAGATCTCTCAGTAATATGCAGACATAATCCCTCTTCCAGGCTGTATTTGTGGTGTAAAATTTTGTGCTGTTGACCATGACTGGCTCTAGCTGGGTGTTAGCTCTCAGATCTGAGGTTTTGGCCAGTTGTACAATGCTCATTAAGGCAAAAAAGCATAAATTGTGTTTGGCCAGTTGTACAATGCTCATTAAGGCAAAAAAACCCATAAATGATGTACATTACCTTGATGTTTTTGTGAAGTACTAATATCTCTACTGAACTAAAAGTAGTTATTATTTTTATTTTTACTCATTGTGGCCTGATAGTGGTGACCGTATGAATTTGATTTACTTCATCATTTGCACTTTTTCTTTTCCTCAGTGTACTGCTCTCAAAGGTCAAGGTACCACTTTTTCAGTTTGTTCTTGTCTTTCACATAGATAAGTGTTTTCTTTAACTATCTCAGCAGAAAGTAGTTCTAAATTATGGTTTGGTTATTTTTTTCTTATAAGTTTTCTTTCTCATATTATCCGCTGTGGTGCAGCGGTAGCGTTGTTGCCTCACAGCAAGAGGTTCTCCCGTTTGATTCTCGGCTGGAGTGTGGGGAGTGCCTTCTGTGTGGAGTCTGGATGTCCTCCCTGCGGTTGGGTGGGCATTCGAAAGACATGCGTAAAAGGGCGTGCCTTAATTGAAGGTTGAATGTCGAGTTGGCGCCTTGGCGTTTGCGAAAATCTACTGCCAATTATTAGTGGACCAGAGTTCCGCTGTGGTGACCCCTAACTGGGAAAAGCCGAAAGACAACAACAACATATGTTTTCTTTCTCACCGTATTTTAAACACATTTTAATAACTCTTGTTTTTTTTTCTTCACCATGAAGCATTGACAGTTTCTCTACATGAACTCATTTCACTCACTTTGGTGATTTTCAACTTTTCAACTGCTCTAGATATAACAGACAATAATAACTGTTTAGCAGGTGTACCTAGAAACCTTTTCCTTCTGTAAAACAGTCACTTATATGATGTTTGATTCAGCTAAGACTTGTTTTCTGATTCTAATAGAAGGGCCAAAAAGCAATGCTGTCAACATCTGTATGTGGGCATTTCCTGGGCCACAGTTTTCTGAACTCTAATAATAATTAGCAAAACCAAATAAAAAATATTCACTAAGAAAATAATGAAAGACTTCATTCAAACCCAGCCTGAGGAGCAAATAGAAATGAACAAGTATCACATAAAAGGAGAAACAACCAAGTCACTCTTAGTGACAGTGTAGGGATCATTATATATGGAGGGAAAATAGATAATCTAATTTATTCTTTAGTATAGAAAAGTCTATAAGATGAGGAAAGGTTACTGTCAGTCCACACTTCTTACTGTGAGATGAGGAAAAATACATCTCAGACCATACTCCTCTTTACTGTGAGATGAGGAAAAGTTGATCTTAGTCCAGTTTTGTCCTTTTAAGGAATAAAGTGGGGCCATGACTATGTAAATGAGACTGCCCAGTGTTTAAAGGTACGCTAGTATTTATAGCTATTTTTTGTTGTTAGGTCTTCTGCTGTCTAAAACAATATTGTTGTAGCTTCTGCAAGGTCCTTTGCTATGCATATACTTTTTTCTGAATCCCATACTGATTTGCTTTGCCAAATTTTTCTGCTGTGCTCCATGCATTTCTAGATATTGTTTCAAGACTTGTGCGGTCTTTTAACTTCTTTACTGATTATTATTGCTGTATGGCAACCAGATGTGTTTCTAAACTGATTATATGTGCACTTGGTCTACATTATGCCTGAAAATATCTGTGGTAGGATTCACAAACCTGTCAGCTATCAACCTAAGAAAGACAAAAATTTTAATACTCTGCTTATCAAATGAGGGAATACCTAATGTGTCAGAATACAGCATATTTTGATATCCATCATGTATGCAAAGTTTTATATAAACCACCATAGCAGGATATATTTAAAATACTTGACATACCAGTAAAACATTTAACACTTTAATGTACATGCAAGTTTACATATTAGCATTACACTAACTGTGTTTGCTGGGCACTTTAAGCCTAGCCAGTTATCTCACAGGAGAATCAAACTCTGCACCTCATGTCTGTAAGATAAGCACCTTAACCATTATGCCAACTTTCCACTCCTTAATGCCAACCTCCCACCCTTGATAATTTGATACTTTTTGCCAATAGCAGACGACTGGGCTCAAATGGGCTCTTCCACTAGTTTCTTAAGCAACATGCATGCATTATATCCCACATCTTTCATATATTTAATCTCTCTCTCACAATAAACCTTTTATGATGTATGGAAAAAGCCATAGTCACCCTTATCCCTAAATGTGCCAAACCATTCAATCCTTCATGATTCTGATGTACCTTTGTCTTACCATACCTTGGCAAGCCACTTGAAAAAGCTATGTGCAACCAGTTTCCCTCCCTCCTTTACCAATACAACATCCTTTCCTCTCACCAGCATAGTATTAAACTGTATAGGACCATTTGAGTGCTATTTTTGTTTAGTGCAGCTATTCTAGTGATATAAAAGGATACTGCACTAATCAAAGGAGGGTGGTATGCTGGTATAGACTCACTAACACAATAAAGGCAACATTATAGGCCCTCCATTTGTTGATTTGTCCAAAACTTTAATCCTGTCAGAAATACAATTCTACTCAACTCACTGGTTTCCCATATATTAACTCCTCTGCCTTAGTCTGATTCATGACTTATCTGTCACACAGAACCTGCTATGTAAATATATAACAGTTCCATATCAGTAACACAGCAAAGTACTGCAGGTGCTCACCAAGTATCTACCATTTCACCTCTCCCTTCCAGCACCTTCATTAACTCTTTACTCACTGTCCTGCGAACATCCAATACCATTCTTTATCCCAATTATATAGCCTACCATCATCTGTCTACCAGCTGTAGGACTGTCCTACAAGAATTAAAAAACACTGTCCAAAATCTACAACACGATTAACAGTGAACCCCTCAAAAGACCAAAATAATGTATTTTGGTACACCACAAAAACAAAGTAAATTATCCTCACTTCTTACAGCCTTAACCTATGACAAACATCTAGTGAACTTTAAAATACCTAGGTATCATTCTTAATTCCAGTTTCAAAAGGATCTTACACATTTCCAGCCTAAAGGTTAAAATTAACTCTGTCCTCATTGGTTGCCGCAACACACAATTTCACAATTCCTCATCCCTGAAGGCAGAAATGCTATTTATAAAAACATACTTCCATCCTCAGTTAGATTATGCCTTACCAGTGCTTACCTATGTCTCTGTAAATAAACTCAAAGAAGTACAAAGCTTTTCAAACAAGATTTACATATTCATTCTCCTCTCTATTTAAAATGAACATGACTGTGTCACATTCCAAATGCTGGACCCTACCCAGTTTGAGTTTGTAAAAGGCAGATCATGTCTCCTAAACCTGATAGACTTCTTTGAAGCGGTCACCAAAGCCGTAGATGAGGGTAAGGTGGCAAACACAGCCTATCTAGATCTTGCCAAGGCTTTCAACACCATCTCCCACTCTGGAATTATAGACAAACTCAATAAACTAGGTATAAATCCCTATGTCACATGATGGGTTGCCAACTGGCTCACTGACAGAACCCACACTGTGAAAGTAGCAGACTCTAATTCCAACTTCAAACCAGTGACAAGTGGAGTACCACAGGGTTCAGTCCTAGGTCCTCCCCTGTTTGGTATCTACTTCTCTGAAGTACAGGCTAACACAGAAGGTCTTTGGTTAACAAAGTTCACAGATGACTGCAAACTAGGAGCCATAATCAAAATTCCTAACGATGTGGACATCCTACAAATGGGCCTCACTGAGACAGATGCCTGGTGTCAAAGCCATGGCCTCAAGCTCAATGCCAAAAAGAGCATTGTCATCCCTTTTGGTAAAAACTCTGTACCCATGAACTACCACATAGGCAGTAGTCTACTTAACACCGAAAGTGTGATAAGAGACCTTGGGACACAAATGGAGAGTAGTCTCTCCTTTGATAATCACATTGCCACAGTAGTCAGGAAATCCTTCTATGTGGCACACCTCATCACAAAAGGTTTCTCATCCAGGAAATAAGAGGTCATTGTTCCCCTCTACTCATCACTCGTTAGACCCATTATAGAGTACAATGCCACTTTTGGTATGTAACTCACAAGACATCTACAACAACTGGAAAGGCCACAGAAATACCTCACAAAGAGGATTACTGGCCTCAACCAGATGCCCTACGCAGTCCGTCTCAAAAACCTCCAGCTTTACTCTGTCACATGTCGCCTACTCAGAGGCGATCTCTAACATACAAAGCAATGTCAAACCCAGAGCTGTTGGACATGCTCCACGTAAAGAAATCCCAATCCCTCCGAGCTACACACTCTAGGGACCTAAACCTTGTCACCACAATAAACAGAATATGCTGGAGGGATAGATTCCTGTCCCAGAGACTTCCCATATTCTGGAACAAACTACCTATCTATATCAAACAAAGCTCCTCATTAGCACTCTTCAAGAAAAATCTTGATGATTGGATGGGAGATAGGAAATTCACCCTGGGGATCACTTCTGTGGCTCTGCTTGACAGGGGCACAGGAAAATAATTTTCTTGGGTGGCAAAATCCAGGGTACCATTTGGCTAGGCTTATATAGGCCCTAGGGCCAATAGCCTAGTACCTACCTATGAATCTATGAGCCATCTGCCTGTTAAACAGCAAACAAACTTACTACTCCATTCCCATGTCCATAAAACCCTAAGTTTACAATGCCTCCAGAAGCTGATAATGACCATGTACTGCTGGCCAGACCAAACAGCTCACTCTCATTCACTGAACACACTTTCTCCACCCTGGTGAATTAAGTATCAGCCTCTCTCCTTGGTGTACTTTGTAATACATTATGTGCATAGCAAATATAAAAACAAACTACTGCCCTTTCAAGGAAAAGGGCTATTTATACCGGATTCAGCTTTCCTCCAATAACATAAACTGACCTATCAAATCTCTTGGCACTAACACATTTTCGCCTCTATTCACTACTGCCTTAGATATCTTTTACAGCATCACTTCTCCCCTAAGGGCTAGCTAGCATAATGGGCAAGGTTTTAACCTTACAGATACAAAGTACAGGGTTTGATTCTGACCTATGCTTAGAACTTGGGAGTTGGTTTAAGGGTTAAGATGTTTATCTCACAAACACAAGGTACATGGTTTAATTTTTCACCTTTGTAAGGAAAATTGGTTAGACTTCAAACTGACTGTGAGGGCAGCTAGCCTAGTTACTTACTAACTCCTTGCACCCAGCTTATTAAAGTGTTTTGGATTCATTTGCTGCATTTTAAATATGTAAACACTGCGCAGATCTCTTTTCATTCACTTGAGATATGGCTGATATTCATTGTTATAGTACTGTCAGCTGTGAGCTTTGTACAGTCCTTGTATTATCAGCTGTACTTTTGAACTATGTTTTTGCTCTTTTGCTGTACTGCCTGGGCTGCGGCTGAAATTGCTCTATACTGAATCATTCTTTTACCCTGGTTGGTTGGCAAACATAAAAATAATAACAGAAGTAAACAAATTATTTTAATGTGCAGTATATCATTTTAAAAAACAGCTTTCGTTATGTGTTACTCAAACTTCAAGTGCTATATATTCTTACATGCAGTTATCAACACTGCCAATATATGTTAAAATATTAAGCTATTAATAATGTTACTGTACTGCCATTTAGGTTGAATAGTTGTAGCTGAAAGGGACTTTGGAACTGTTTCCCAGTTAACAAACACACGAATGATAGATAGACGGGCGCGCGGGCGCGCGCACACACGCACTCACACACACACACACACACACACACACGCACACACACACACACTTACCGCCAGTTTAGACTGTCCAGTCCGCCTACTGTATGTCTTTGGAATGTAGTAGAAAACCGAAGCACCCGGGGAAATCAGAGGCAGATTGCAACTATTGCTCTTATACAGTTAGAATGACCCTGGCAGAAAAGGTTTTGCATTATCTGGCATTGAATCCCAAATATCTGTCATTATCTCGCTACTTCAATTCTCAGTGATTTGCCAGGGAATAAAAAAACACTTACACTGTATAAGGAAGAGGCCACAAATATGATCCAAAAATCTGGATATTCTGCGAAAACCTATACCGTTGACAGGTATGTTGATCGATAGAAAGTGTAGCAAGGTGCTTCAGCAGTTAGCGTTTGTTTCACATTTTGCCCGTTTGTTACACATTATCAGGGCTAGTGTTCCTCTTTTCGGAAATGGAAGGTTGAGAGCTATGGAAAGCAGCTTGCTTGCTCCACAAATTTTAAGTTGAGGGGGCCAGTATGGGGAGCTGTGGATGACACCGACAGGCATCCTTTTGTACAGATTTGGAACATATCCCGTTTGGAGAATAAAGTTTATCATACTATATTACAACTATAAATATTAAAACGCAACGTGAAACAAGTAATATGAGATCAATGTACAACAAAGGCTTATTCTATCTAGGGTACGTATGGTTGCTACTAATAGCAGGCATACATAATGCAAACCAACATTGGTTACTTTGCTTATGGCATTGTAGGACACGATTTATTACATATAAATATCGGTTCTGTCAGAACTAGAACTAAACTAATAACTGGAAATATGCCTCTCAACTGTCCCTTTTTTCAGAGATGTTCCTGATTTTGACTCTAATTTTAGCACTGTCCCTCTTAATCCCTTCTAAAACTGGTGATTTTCAGAGAAAAGATGATAAATTACATTGAATATTCAGTGACAGTAGAGTTATAGACTTGTTTTACTTCAGAAAATGTATATTAATTCAAATGTTGTTATTCTACCAATGTCTGAGGTTAATAGTATTAATATTTTAAAAATGTCCCTGATTATTTCTGAATTTGTCCCCGATTCTGTTGAGATTGGTCCCTGATTAGTTGAGAGCTATATGTATTATACATATAACAACGCATAAATTAAAAAAATAACGATAGGACAACGCCCCAAAACCAAGAAATTACTTTAAATATTACTGATAAGTTTTGAGAATAACCGGCTTTGCGCTAGAATACATTTTCTGGAGACTTTGAAATTTGAAACTCAAATGTGCATCATTATTTACCCACTTCAACCCCAATGATTTTACAACACGCCACAAATGTTATGAGGACCAAACCAAAAATGTGAGGCAAAAATCTATTCATTCTGCAAAATTCTTTACAGTTGAGAGTTATGGAAGACGTAGCTGATTTCTGCACCAAACAGGCACAAAGCAAACGACATAATACAGAACAGGATGCCAGTCTAAAGCGCTGGGTACGCGTACAGGCAGGTACGCATACAGACCAGTTGGGGCTCGCCCATTCGGATACAAAGTATCTTTGGTAAGAAGGAGAAAACCGAGTTAAGTGACGAAGCCTTGGCAGACCCCCTGCAGAAGACAAGGCAGTTTAATACTTGGTGAGGCAACCAATATGGGGGAGGCAGCAAGCTGTATCAATGTGCCATGCTACGAAGTGTATTTAATGTATCCTTGAAGCATTCGGTCATAAATGCATATTAATTATACACGTTAAATCGACTTAAATCTACGTTCTACGCGGATGAAATAGCTGGGCACATAACCTAATAAAATGCTTTCAATACTTTGTTGTAAAGCGCAACTGTTCAAAAATGCCAGTAGATGGCGCTACTTGTGCACAGAACTGTCATTACGAGGCAGAACTGCTCAGCAAAAATATTCAGGGTCATTAAGTTGAAACAATTACCTACATAAATATGCAACTGGACGTGGAAGTACTCAGTGAGAGCACAGGCATACCGCTGAATGAATATAAAAGGAACTCACTGAACCGCAGCATTTAGTTATAACGCAGTGCTGTCACTTTTTTGAGTATTCCGCCTTGAAGTAACAGTTACCCTGAATGGAGTCTGTCAAGTTGCTACAAATGACAGAATTCTGATTTGTGCTGTAAAGACGTCCTTACTATGACACAGCACCAAAGTACTAGTCTTGTTGGTGACAGGAAGCCTAAAGATTTTGCGTGGTAGCAAAACTGAAGCTCAAACACTTAATTTCTCTGATCATCCCACTGAGAAATACAGGTTGCATGACCTCAAAATAAGTATCAACCTAGACAAATGTTAAGAAGCAGTATTAACTAAATCTGAAGTACCTTACTTAAAGCCCTGTTATTCGAAACAAACAGTAAGACCCGCTTTAGTTAACAGTTAAACTAGTTTCTTTAAAATATTCTGCGACCTAAATAATCCAGTTTGGTTTTGTACAGGTTATTTGTTTTGTGTCTGCAAAACTACCTGCATTGTGCAACTCGCTCACCTGCAAAATAATTACTCACAAATGAAAACGAAGAGTACATTAGAGTAAAATGAGAAAAGAAAGAAACAGAGAGAAAGAAAGAATCAGTGGTAATGCAAACGTGATACAGGAAAAAAGTCTCCCATTCCCAGATCCATTTTGCTGAATGAAAATGGGTGGAGCTTGTAGGGCGGGGTTTTATCTTGTTGATTGGCAGTCGAAAACCTAATACCTGACAGCCAGTCTACAAAGCCACCCTTGTCTTATACTGACATAGATTTTCGCAGAATGTCCATATTTTGGTCACATAGTTTTAGTCTGTTTTTTTAATACATTTTGTGATTTTCTGGGAAGTCACTGATGACTGAAGTCAGTAAATAAACTCAGACGTTTGAGTTTCAGACTTCATACCCTTCCGAAAATGCATGCTAATGCAAAACATGGTATTCTGTCAGCTTTCCAAATTGATAAGAACAATATTTAAAATTGTCCATAATTCTTGGCATTTGTACCCCCCCAATTATTTTTGTCTTTGTCCAAATTTCTTGCATTAGCAGATTGAGTGGTATGATTTTAATATAATAATATATTAGAAAGGCACGGTTGTGGGAGGCTCATTTCCTATTTTATAATGTTATTCTTGTCTGGGAAGCATGTATAAATGGAATGGAAGAACTGAAGGAATAAGCTAATCAGCTACATCATGAATGTGGTTTCAGTTTAATCTTTCAAAAATTCCTCGTAGTGAAGAGCGTTTACCTGAAATTTTTGGATACACGTATTTATAGGGACATAATACATAATAACTCTTATGAATTAGACATAGCGATATTATTCTCATAGCCAAATATGGCGTTGGTCCACCGAGAAGTACTCATTTTCTTCATAAAACTACAACAGTTTAATGTTGTGTTTATTTTAAATAATCTGATTATACCTGTACAACATCATTGTCGGTAATTGTAGAGACTACTGTTGGAAGCGCCTCTGTTGTGAAACGTCTCCCTTTTTAATTTATACTAATATTTTAATTGACAGTGTTATTATTTTGAATAATCAGAGACCGAGGCGTGTGTATGCAGGTGTGTACGTGTATTAAATCTTTGGGAAACCACCCCGGCATTTAAACTTTAGGGACTTGGCATAGCTTTTTTAAACAAGAACATAGTATGGTGTTACGAATTGCTTTCCAGTTAAAGAACAAACGTTAACAATAACCAGCAAGCTAGCTCAAATATCCACCCAATCCATACCGCCTATATCATTTGTCGCCCTCTTACTCCAGCATTATGTATGAGGTGTACTTGGCGGGACCACTCACAGCTATGCCCACCACCATGGCTCTGTTCTGTTCAGTTCTCCAGAAACTTATTAGCCAGTGTTTTCGCAGTCCATCAAGGATACCTAGCCTCATTTTGTTCCCAAATTTAGATGTTCAACGGGGGTTGTCTAATTTGGTCCTACACCCTGTGTAACTACTACCACCACCCCAATACTCGTTGCCCGACCTGTGTCTTTAAGATGATGTAATAGGCGGTGGCAGCAGCAGCAGCAGTTCCTGATTGTCCCTTGATGGTTTCTCCCTGCAACACACTGCTGAAACCACAGCAGCAGCCTCAGCAGCAGCTGAGCTGAACTTCCTGCGCCGCGCTGGTGTAGGTACCGCCCAGCTCAGCATCAACTGCACCCTCACAACCTGCAAGAAATGTAGCTCCCACTACAGCTACGGAACTCTACTGAATATGGGGATCCCATGTCCTTTACGTCTCTTCACTTTGTCAGTAGTGCAGCCTCTTAAAGACAGTGGTAGTTTTCCTAAACTGTCAATTGTTTTGCAAGTCTTTTAATCTGGCAACTTAATTTTCTTTCTGTACGTGTGCTTTCTCAAGGCAGTTTGTATGTTTGTGCAAAAGGTCCAACCAACACTTCGAGTATTTATTATTCCGTTGTGTTTTGCAGGTGCGTACGAGACTTCTGCTTATCTGATTAGCATCTGTCCGAAGTACACGAGACTTCTGCTGACAGTCTGTCTGAGATGATTTTCTAAAAACTTGATACAGAAAGAATAAAGCTGCTGTGTAGAAGTATATTAAAATATTCTTGTGTTTCAAAGGACAGTACAGCTTGAGTAAAGGTGGCGTACAATTTCCATGTAAGCTACATCTGGGACTGGAAAATTATTGGAATTTTACCATTATGCTCTTTTGGAAAAAAATAAGTGTTGCAAAAGCACATGGTTTGTTAACATCATTTTCTTAATGTGTCCAGCTGTTTAGTGCACCCATCTGTAGTCCCATATTTCACATCTTACTTTCTCTGACGACTGCAGAGGATGCAGCTTAGTTTTCTAATGGAACTTTAGTAACGGAGAAACCTTTGAATTATTGGAGCGGCTTGACAAAGCGTTTATTCTACTTAGGTGACTGGATACACGCAGATGAATATTCTTTTGGATAGGACAATTAATATTTTGTTGCTCATACTCCAGCTGATTTGATATTAGCAAAGGATCCTAATCCATAGTGTAAAATTGCTGTCATCACACTGGAATTGCAAGAATAGGCTGCGCTGTGTTGATGTGACAGTCTTGCCAAAGCTGTTCCATTTTGCGCAAAGAAGAGGATTTCTGCAATACATTTTTTGCAACGTTGTGTTTCTTTATTTGCGAGAGTAAAACAGAAAATGGCTCTTAGTGGAAATTGTAGGAGCTATCCAACCATAAAAGAGCAAGGGGCTATTCCGCACTCCTTTCCTGAGGTTGTAGAACTTAATGTCGGAGGTCAAGTGTATTACACTCGTCATTCCACCTTAACAAGTATCCCTACCTCCCTCCTTTGGAAAATGTTCTCCCCGAAGAGAGATTTGTCTAATGACCTTGCAAAAGATGCCAAAGGGCGCTTCTTCATTGACAGGGATGGGTTTTTATTTCGGTATATCTTGGACTTTCTCAGAGACAAACAAGTTGTCCTACCTGATCACTTTCCAGAAAAAGGGAGACTTAGGAGAGAGGCTGAATATTTTCAGCTCCCAGAGTTGGTGAAAATTCTAGGTCCTGATGACATTGTTAAACAAAGTCCCGATGACCCCTGCCACAGTGACTACGAGGATGTATCCCAAGGGAGTGACATGAGAATTTGCCCGTCATCCGCTGCACCTTCAGATAGAAAATGGGGTTTTATCACTTTAGGTTATAGGGGATCCTGCACACTGAACAGAGAAAATCAAGCGGACGCCAAGTTTAGGAGGGTTCCCAGAATCTTGGTGTGTGGAAGGATTGCATTAGCAAAAGAGGTCTTTGGGGAGACCTTAAATGAAAGCAGAGACCCAGACAGAGCCCCGGAGAGGTACACTTCTAGGTTTTATCTAAAGTTCAAACACCTGGAGAGAGCCTTTGATATGTTGTCCGAGTGTGGCTTCCATATGGTGGCTTGTAACTCATCTTTGACTGCCTCATTTGTTAGTCAGTACACTGATGATAAAACGTGGTCCAGCTATACCGAATACGTCTTCTACCGTAAGTAGAACCAGAGTGAGCTGTTTAAAATTTACTTCAGAGTTTGTTATAATTTCAGATCCTGACTGGTGCCCCTTGCAAAGAAATATGTTCTTACAGGTCAGATACCTGATTATTTGCTATATCTAAGACCTTTTAGCAGCAGTTGCAGAGGTTATTAAACATACCAGGATTATTCTGCTCCAGTATGAAGTACTGGTGCTAACATGTGTCCTTATCTGTCCCCTGCCCCCCCTCCCCCCACACACACACTCACATACACACATTTGGGAAGGATGCAGTAGAGTGCAAATAAATACCCTGACCTTTTGATACTTTGCTTTATGCTACAGTGACTTTATCAAGTAGTTGTGCATTTTAAGTTTCTGACCATCTTTTCCACTCACTTCTCAGTTTACACAGCGTGTGTTTGACCTAGAATAATAAACATAAATTAAAATACACTTTATTTTGAAATACATCCTTTCTAATTAGCAGAAAGCGGGCAAACAAACACTAGTCAAAGGAAACATGAATTATCTCCTCATAGAAAAGTAATACTTCACATTGTAATCGAAAACCTGCCAAATGCTCAGATATTTTGAATGTGCTCATGCACACCTTCAATGATTCGTGATATGTTTTGCTGTCTGTAAAACAATCATCATCATAAAACACTCTCCAAATATCAAGGACGGTCCTTGCAATATTTTTTTTTTTTATTTTTGTGTTGCTGTTTTTCTGGTTGTAGAATGACTTTCTTAAGTTTATTGTTATAAATAGAATCCTTACAAGAATTGAAGTAAAATTGCCTCCAAAAGTCTATTTTTCTGTTAAAAAGAACTGATTGAAAGTCTAGCATCTTATTCTTTCTCAGCTGTGTTACTGACCTGCCAGCTTCACCACTGCTCACTGATTGTTCTTGCTGTAGTAGACATTTAGAATCCAAATAATGTGTCTGATTGCTATTTCTTGATCTGATATTTTTATCAGTCCTAACTGATCTGAATGTGTGTGCCGTGTGCCCTGTCGCTGACATTATTGCTCTTAATACTTTTTGACTAATTAATATCTGTGACCACTATCTGAGTCTGGCTTTCTGAGTCAGTCGGGTGTGCATCAAAGGAACTCCATATCATTTCCATTTGTGCCTCTTCTTTAAATGGTGCAGCTAATGTTCATTCACATGAGTATGAGGCAAATAGGTGTCTCTAGTATCTGACAGGGTCCCATCTTCCTTTCTATGCATTTTCAGCTAGGCTTCTTCACACATTTGCTAAACAGGAGTAAAAGTTAGGGATGCAGTGTCTTCTAGTTGAACTCAGAAGACAACTCATGGGGTTTTATAATCCCCACTTCCATAAAACTCATTTTCTGCCCTATGAGTAATAGAAGCACTTTTGTGCTAATGGCATCCACTGACATTGCTTCAACTTAGGTGATTTTAGGAAATTCTTTTATACTTCTCAGCAAGCTTGATATGGTTGTGTTTTTGAAAGAAAATCCAAGCAGCAGTGTTCCATCTGACTTTGTTTAACATGTATTATCCCAGTACGAATGGCAGTAAGACACAATAAGTTGTCCTTCTGTCACTTTTTTCATAGGTGGGGATCTGTTGCATTATTAATTTCTTGGCTTTTCACAAGCTACAACTTTTATTTTTCCTTCACAGAAGGAAGTGGATATGCATTAATGTCTTCATTAACATATGGCCTCTGACACATGCCTACAGTTTACAATGCTGTCATACATCACCAGTGTTCAACCAAGCTGGCTACTTGCCAATATCATAGCATTCACTAGGGGTCACTTGTGCACTGTCTGCTGCATCATTTCCACGCACCAGGAAGCAGGCCATTCACTCCACACCTTCATGGTGACTTAATGGTTACCAGTGCTTGTTTAAGAACCTGGCTTAGTGGCAGCATGAATGAATATCCTGCAGCCTCTTGGAGGGAGGATGGACTTCTCTGTACAAGTGGCAAGACAGAAAAATATGGTCAAAAGACAAACATGCAAACATGAAGACTTTCATCATGGTCATCCATGGGACAGATCTACAGGCTATTCAGTTTAATGAGATGGTAGAGACACTTCTGTAATAGCTGCCCTGGGCATGAAACTGCAGGAACTCTTATCAGGAAATCAGATGCTGTCACTGTCAGCAGCAAGAATATGATAGACATTGATCCATTTCAGCATGCAGTGAGAGGTTTGCATTGTACATGTGACCAGTCACCATCGTACACATAGTGAGCACTGTGCCATAATCCTCACATTCCATATACTTATATACATTGTTTTTCAGTTTATGGTGTGAACAATGTCTTTTTATAACAGCAGTCATATTCCTTTTGTCATATTTTGCTGGATCATATAGGCAACTCCATGCACTCATGCACTCATACGCACACATACACACACACACACACACACACACACACACACACACACACACACACACACACACACACACACACACACACACACACACACACACACACACACACACACACACACACACACGCGCACACGCGCACACACACACACACACACACACACACACACACACACACACACACACACACACACATGCAGTGATTTGTTTTTAGTCACATACTAGTAAGCATTAACAGTGGTACTAGCAGAAGGACCCGCCCACCTGCTGTACTCCAGAGTAGGCCTCAGTATTGCCTTATTCCAAAAACAGTATGGTGTGCTAAGTGTTAGACTCCTTTAGTAGAGTGCTGGGCTGTAGCTGCACTCATACAGCTGGTTAGTTGCTATGATCCCATATAAAGGTGACTGGCATGTCTATCCTCTTATTAAATTTGAATGGTATTGTGTACAACAATGCTTACTGCATGCTTTGTAAGTAGACATGGTAGTGCTGTTCCCATTTCTTATGCAAATCATCTCAAAATGACAGAGGAAGGTTGCACTTGCTGATTTTTAATTTATTTGGGTAAAACAATTAGACACATTTGCCTTAGAGGTGGAGATTTGAGAGCTTTGATCTCCTTCTACAACCTTCTGTGTTACATAGCTTTCTGATATCTGCAATATACATAGCATTAACCCCTTGATGTATACTGACAAACTGTGTGATGTTTAATTTATAGTCTAGTACAAATATTATGCTTTGGGAGGGTTAAAAGGTGTGTTTTTGGTGGGTAGAGTTTCTAATCATTATAAGGCAAGATGTTTAGACTAGGAACAGTAGCAATGGGGTGACAGTAGGTGATCAGAAGGTGTCAAGTACCATTGGATAGTGGGGTAGTTGCCATTTGGATACTGGGGTAGTTGCCATTAAGACTGATGGGAGTCTAGTGAATGACAAGAACAATCATCCTTACTGTGACAAAAAAAAAATAGAAGAAGGGACAGTTTACTCAACAGTACAGTGTGTACCAAACATTTATACTTTCTAGTATGCAGCTTAAAGAGTCAACATTTTGCTACTCAGTTGCCGACCTCCCACTTTCTATTTGGGCTTCAATTCTAGGGAGAAACCCCTGCACCTGTCCACATGCAACAGTGATGCATACTATAAATGTGTTTTACACATTCTTTGTAGGTATCTGCCTATAGGCATTGCTAAAATTTGATATAAGACATAGTGTGTGAATGTTATATGAGTTTTTACTGCTAGTAAATATGTGACTCAGTTACTAGTACCAAACTAAGAAGTGAACCTCTGCATTTTTTGTATCTTATCACTTTATGCAGTGCAGTTCAAACTGACATTTACCAATCTGGATGCTATAGACCTATAAAGCTTTATAGAGGCTACAGCTTCTTTTTCAAACAAAATGAAATATACAGCTAGTCAAATGCCCTTAGATAGTATAGTAGTTTAGCTTAGCTAAGGGTATGATACGAATCTTCCTTCTGGATCCCATAGCATCTCATATCATGATAGGTATCTGTTGAATCCCTAACAGTCTGGCAGCAAATGGTTGAATTTGTGAAGTTTGCTGCAGGCTTCTTGCCAGTTTGAAACTTCAGGAAGGATGCCTTAAGTGTAGTAAGGGGTGTCACTGGTGACATGACACATGTGATTCTGAGCATGCAGCGTTAAAGCCATCTGATAAGTGCTTAGTAGCTTAGAAAGTCTGCTTCTCTGTGGTATGCACCAAAGTGGCATTCCATGTCCACATCTTTGGCCTTCGTCTCCAAGTCGTACAAGAACGAGTCTTTGGCAGTTAATTCTGACTGTGCAAAACTGTTTCTGATCCATTTGACTGGCTCAGGTTACTGTCGGCATACACACACACACACACATATATATATATATATATATATATATAGATATAGATATAGATATACACACACACACACACACACACACACACACACACACACACACACACACACACACACACACACACATATATAAACTTTGAATTTTCTCAGTTTTATATGATTGAATCTCATTGCTTGACATTTTAATGACTTTAGTTATGATGATCTGCTGCAAATTAAATATATTTATTTAATTATATTTCTGACTTTTCTAACTGAGTAAGTTAACTGGTCAAAGACCATTTTCAAACCTGACTTAGGTCAACAGGCTATAAGAACTTTTCAAAATTGCATATGCAAAACAGATTATCTTTGGAGTTACATCTGAAACCAACCTTTACTTTCATGTTACATTATAACCATATTTGCAGTTCGCAAACTGATATAATCATGCTTTTTATTTGCATTTTTACACAAATCAATGCATTCTGTGCAAGGATAATATATTCAGTTGAATAGCTGCTATAGGTGCGCTGCAACATATGTGTTATTTATACAAATCACTGCATTACATACAGTGAAACTAATTATTTACATACAAACGCTGGTTGTATATCTGTCTTTGTATATTTTTCTAAATATATAGTTCAGACACCAATTTTCTAGGTCTAACCTGATTTCTGATAACAACTGTACTTACATCTGCTAATGAAGTGTGCTTTCAAGAGCTTTCAAACAATTGGTTAGGTAGCTTGTATTTTGTGTGGTAGTGAATGTCACATACAAGGCTAGCTTTACAGAAGAATGTTTTTGTTGCAATTGTGCATGGAATTCTTTGCAGCTGTAGGGATTATTGATGTTTTAGGTTATACTGGGATAGTTTGATTAGAATTGTGTATTTAAAAGTTTTCATTTTATAGCATGTAGGTTAGAGATTTTAGTAAAATGTGCTCTTGCCTCATCTGGTAAATGTTTAATTTTCTGTATGGTATCCCAGTGATCTTGCATCTTATATTATAAATTAATTAATCTATTTTGTTATGATCTGTTTGAAAAGCAGATGTATTTTCTTGGGAATTTAGAAAGTTTAATGTTAGACCATATTTCAGTCATGGAATGAGGACATCTTTGGTCACTGATGCCTGAGCTTTTACATAAGTAGGTGGGCGATTCTATATTATATTTATAGTAGAGTTACAACTTTGTCAATGTGTTGTTCTGTTGTTCTGTCAAAGGCTAACTTGTAATTCAATGTAATCCTCAAGTACTATAGTAGTTTAAATAAGGACATGGCATGGATCTTCCTTCTGGATCCTTAATGTTTACAGGCCAGAACTTGTGTGAATATCTTCTAAGTTCCTAATGTAATGGCAGCAGATGTTTGGATAGTAACAGGTTAAAATACTGCATGTTACCTAATTCCATATTTAAGCAAAATCCACTTGTAGTTGTTTATTAAATGCATTACACATGTACATCTATATATATATATATATATATATATATATATATATATATATATATATATATATGTATACACACATGCACACACACACACACACACACACACACACACATGCGCACGCGCACACACACAATATGTTTGCATTTATACATGTTATGTATGGAAATGATATATTTGCTATGCATGTCTAATAATGCATAAACATAAACGATAATATCACTGATACAAAAGCCATAGGGGTGAACCACAAAAGCATGGAAAAAAAGTGTGACAAAAAACATAGAATAGCAATCAAAAGTAAAAAAAAAAAAAAACAAAAGTCCAGACACTTACTTGCTGTGATCATACAATGTAAAATCAATCACCCAATCATGCAACAATTACCAGTCTCTTCGGACATACTTTGAATAGTGGTAACATTGTGGAAATAGTTTCTGCTAAGGTAATGTGCTGGCTTATGCTTATGTGTAGTGGCAGGTTTAGGGCTATGGTTAACACACATGAATAAGGTAGTACAGTGGGTCATCATTTGATGATGCACATAGTTCTGACTTACTGACCAGGAAGTTTATCTGCAGTGCTCTCAGTTTTAGTTGTCTCCATCTGCCATCTACTTCACCTGTACTCTTCCTGTCTATATACACCCCTATTTTTTGCCCAGTGTAATCTGTGCCTCATTTTTCATTTGCTCCCTCTTCATGGTCTTGCCATATTTAGCATTTTCTCCATTTGTTATAAAATGTTTTTCTTATATTAGGTGTCTTGTTAACCTCGATGTGTTGCTTTGTACCACTGTGATCATTTGATGTATTTATTGAATGAACTCAAGTGCTTGTGTTCCATGAACCTGACAGAAAGCCTTGCTCTATCACAATACTAATACCAGTATTTTATAAGCAAAGTTACAAAATTGCTGGTGTTACAATAGTGTTCTTATGTGAACTTTGTAACATTCCTTTTTTTTGTAGCAGTATCTTTGTAGCTACGTAGGCCAAACTAATTCTCTTCTGCTGTCAAATGTGAAGACATATAAATGGGTATTAAATGAAATACAAATAATTTTGTTTTAACAAGTTTAGGAAGAGCATATTCCTAAGTAAGACAAGATTTGTGTCTAATCTCTGCCTTGTCAATACTTCTGAGCATTCCATTTGTTGAATTTATTCATATTATCTTTATAGCAAATCTGACTTTGGCTTTGCATTTTCATCTCAAAAGCATTATGCTATTTTATGCATGTTTTATGTGTTAATTTCATTTTCTGCTGCTTGTAAAGCACATGATGTACGAGTTGCATGTGTGTTGTCACAAGACTTGATACTTTATTATTCTGTGTCTTAGAGGTCAGCATCAGAATATATATATATATATATATATATATATATATATATATATATATATATATATATATATATTTATACATATATACATTGCACACTGTGATAGCATTATTGGATTAAACAGTTCATTTTCATGACTATGTATAGGGATAAGCAGAGCATGCAGGTTAACAACAGAAGACACTTTTATTTGGAGGCTAGTAAACATATCTTCAGAATTTGCATAGAATATTTTTGTGCTGCAGCCAATATATCTGCACTCGTGATGTATATTAGCATGGAACTGTGAAATTCGCTAACTAATTTGATGGATGCTACAAATCTTCTTTTATGTGGGCCAAGCTATATTCAGCTTTGCCTTGAGAAAGGACTAGTCTGCTTTCTGCTAATGTCCTTCAATTGAGTTGAAAACAATATTTAATTAGTTGCTCTTACAGGTCACACTGTAAAAGGCAGCAAGATGACACCATTGCACATAATTCACAAAATGTGCTGAATGGTTTAAACAATTTCTTTATGACTCTTAAGATTTTTTACAATGCCAGTTTATGTTTAATTACATTAACATGGTAGGTATGAAAAGTTGTTTTCCTTCTGCTCATCTGCTGTGCTTTGGATGTTGTTAATGCATACATGCTTATATCACTATAGTATGCCTTACCTTATATGACTTTTTGACAAATAAGACATCACACAATGCATATTTTATGAGGGTGATGCCCAAGTGTATATGTTTTGCATTCCTTCATATATGTTTTAAACTGAAAATAAAATAATGAATAAATGAATGACACTAAAAAGAGGTTCCACAGTTAAAGAATGCTTTTTATGCTTAATGTGAAACAAAACTGTTTAAAGCTAGGTCCAAGTGAATAAAATACTTGTTTGATGACAATGATACATAAAACAGTTTGTAAAATATTTAATATGTATACACAATGAATCTATGTAAAGATTTGTGTTTGATTCTTTTGAGTGATCGATTAAAGGTAGTGCATTGTTGTAAGAGTTTGTGGCTAGAAATAACTTTTGCCATCTTACAATATGGAACTTCTACTGTATGACAATGCACATTTTGAATAAAAATTCAAATCTGTTTGTGTTTATAAAAGCAAATTAGGTAGGGCAAAAGGTCATCTGCCTTGCTTTAAAGTTCTGTTTTATAACTGGCTTGGAATACCCAGCAGTATACAGCAACATTTTTAAAGTGATTATTTTTTCTGTTTTAAGTGTTAAATTTTCAGAACGCTGGCCGAAGAGGGAGAAGAGGGGGAAGGCATGGCCGAAGGCAGGAAGAGAGAAAAAGGCTAGGATTGTGGTAGTGAGGGTCGGAACTTTGAATGTTGGCAGTATGACTGGTATAGGGAGAGAGCTAGCCGATATGATGGACAGAAGGAAGGTTGGTATATTGTGTGTGCAAGAGACCAGATGGAAGGAGAATAAGGCTAGTGTATTGGAGGTGGGTTCAAATTGTTTTATCATGGTGTGGATGGGAGGAGAAATGGCGTAGGAGTTATCCTGAATGAATAGTATGCTAAGAATGTTTTGGAGGTGAAAAGAGTGTCGGACAGAGTGATGTTTATGAAGCTGGAAATTGATGGTGTAATGATGAATGTTGTTAGTGCATATGCTCCACAAGTTGGGTGTGCGATGGATGAGAATGAAAAAATTTTGGAGCGAGTTGGATGAAGTGGTGATGACTGTACTCAAGGGTGAGAGAGTGGTGATTGGAGCAGATTTCAATGGGCATGTTGGTGAAGGGAACAGAGGGGATGAGGAAGTGATGGGTAGGTATGGTGTTAAACAAAGGAATGCAGAAGGTCAGATGGTAGTGGATTTTGCGAAAAGGATGGACATGGCTGTGGTGAATACATATTTTAACAAGAGGGAGGAGCATAGGGTGACATACAAGAGTGGAGGAAGATGCACACAGATGGATTATATCTTATGTAGGAGGGCCAGTTTGAAGGGGATCGGAGATTATAAAGTGGTGACCAGGGAAAGTGTAGCTAGGCAGCAAGGATGGTGGTTTGTAGGATGACGTTGGTGATCAAGAAGAGGAGGAGGAGAGGTGCAAGGGCAGCACCAAGGATCAAATGGTGGAAATTGAAAAAGGGTAATTGTGAGGTGGCGTTCAGGGAAGAGTTAAGACATGCACTGGCTGGCAGTGAAGAGTTACCAAATAGCTGGGTAACTACAGCAGAGCTAGTAAGGGAGATGCTTAGAAAGGTGCTTGGTATGACATCTGGACAGAGGAAGGACAACAAGGAGACATGGTGGTGGAATGAGGAAGTACAGGAGAGTATACAGAGAAAGAGGTTGGCAAAGAAGAAGTGGGATTGTCAGCGAGATGAAGAAAGTAGGCAGGAGTATAAGGAGATGAGGTGCATGGCAAAGAGAGAGGTGGCGAAGGCTAAAGATAAGGCATATGAAGAGTTGTATGAAAGGTTGGACACTAAGGAGGGAGAAAAGGACCTGTACCAATTGGCTAGACAGAGGGACCGAGCTATGAAAGATGTGCAGCAGGTAAGGGTGATAAAGGATAATGAGGGAAACGTACTCACAAGCGAGGAGAGTGTGTTGAGCAGATGGAAAGAGTACTTTGAGGGGTTGATGAATGAAGAGAATGAGAGGGAGAGAAGGTTGGATGATGTGGGGATAGTGAATCATGAAGTGCAATGGATTAGCAAGGAGAACATAAGGATAGCTATGAAGAGGATGAAGAATGGAAAGGCTGTTGGTCCAGATGACATACCTGTGGAAGCATGGAGGTGTTTAGGTGAAATGGCAGTGGAGTTTTTAACCAGATTGTTTAATGAAATCTTGGAAAGTGAGAGGATGCCTGAGGAATGGAGAAAAAGTGTTTTGATACCGATTTTTAAGAATAAGTGTGATGTGCAAAGCTGTAGTAACTACAGAGGGATTAAATTGATCAGTGACAGCATGAAGTTATGGGAAAGAGTAGTGGAAGCTAGGATTAGAATGGATGTGATGATTAGTGATCAGCAGTATGGTTTCATGCCGGGAAAGAGCACTACAGATGCGATGTTTGCTCTGAGAGTGTTGATGGAGAAGTACAGAGAAGGTCAGAAGGAGTTGCATTGTGTTTTTGTAGACTTAGAGAAAGCATATGACAGGGTGCCTAGAGAGGAGTTGTGGTGTTGTATGAGGAAGTCGGGAGTGTCAGAGAAGTATGTAAGAGTGGTACAGGATATGTACGAGGGTATTGTGACAGCGGTGAGGTCTGTGGTGGGAGTGATGGATGCGTTTAAGGTGGAGGTGGGATTACATAAAGGATCAGCTCTGAGCCCTTTCTTATTTGTAATGGTGATGGACAGGTTGACAGATGAGATCAGACAGGAGTCCCAGTGGACTATGATGTTTGCAGATGATATTGTGATCTGTAGTGAGAGTAGGGAACAGGTGGAGGAGACTCTGGAGGGATGGAGATATGCTCTAGAGAGAAGAGGAATGAAGGTCAGCAGGACTAAGACAGAATATATGTGTGTGAATGAGAGGGAGGATAGAGGAATGGTGAGGATGCAAGGAGTAGAGGTGGCGAAGGTGGATGAGTTTAAATACTTGGGATCAATAGTTCAGAGTAATGGTGAGTGTGGAAGAGAGGTGAAGAAGAGAGTACAGGCAGGATGGAGTGGGTGGAGAAGAGTGTCAGGAGTGATTTGTGACAGACGAGTACCAGTAAGAGTGAAAGGGAAGGTCTACAAGAGGGTAGTGAGACCAGCTATGTTATATGGGTTGGAGACGGTGGCATTGACAAAAAGGCAGGAGTTAGAGCTGGATGTGGCAGACTTAAAGATGTTAAGATTTGCACTGGGTGTGATGAGGGTGACAGGATTAGGAATAAGTATATTAGAGTGTCAGCCCAGGTTGGAAGGTTTGGAGACAAAGCCAGAGAGGCAAGATTACGTTGGTTTGGACATGTGCTGAGGAGGAATGCTGAGTATATTGGGAAAAAGATGCTAAGGATGAAGCTAGCAGGTAACAGGAAAAGAGGAAGGCCTAAGATAAGGTTTATGGATGTGGTGAGGGAGGACATGCAGGTGGTTGGTGTGACAGAGCAATATGCAGAGGACAGGAAGAAATAGAAACAGATGATCTGCTGTGGTGGCCTCTAATGGGAACAGCCGAAAGAAGATGATGACGCTGTGACAGAATAATCTACTTTTTATTGTTAGTCCATTCTTAGATATAAAGGCAGAGTCATTTTTTTAGTATTTTTCTATTCTCCTTGTGACTAGCATTATATCTTACTCAGAAGAAGCAGATACACCAAGACTTGACAATGAGTCCTACATTACAACCTGGAATCTAAGTCAAGTTGATTTGACTAATCTCATTATTCTGTAAAATACAGTGGAATGGACACTGGCCCTTTAAATATTGCCTCTAACTCTCATTTTTTCAAAATTGGAAGTGTTTTTTGAAACAAAAAATGTTCAGATATCAGTATAATTATGGGGATATCAAAAAAAGAAAAAAAAAACAAAGTTCAAAGATCATTTGTTGTACAATGCTCCCTGTCTTAGTTTTGATGCCTGAAATTGAGTGCCAAAATTTGTAAAAGGGGTTGTGGAGAAGCCTAGGCTTTGTTTTATAATTTCTAGGTGTTCAATACATAGTATCTTAAGAGCCAGAAACCCATATTTGAATGCATGATCTTGCTCTGCAGGTTTGTTAACTGTAGTACAGGGGTGTCCAGTTCAGAAACCAGTGTAGCCTCACTGTGATATGATGTCTGTAGTCTGGAGCTCTATGCTGGTTTCATTAGCCAAAGCCACCATGAAAACGTGGCAGTGCAGGGGATGTCTAATACTAATTAGCCATGTCATCTTCACGGGAACTTTCTGCTGTGATCAGCATATCAAGGTAGAATGATTCAAAGAATCACTCTACCTCACTTTTTAGGGTTTGAAGTGAAAAAAGTTCATGACGTCTTTTGATGCTGTACACCCAGCTGTATGTGTTTGTGTATGCATCATATTTGTGTATATATGTAGCATTGGTCACATGGTGCTGACAGCAATATGCTTTTTGAATCCAGCATATGTTTTTGTTTTACTTAACCTTAGAACGCATGTGCTAAATGGGCACTGGCACATCATTTCTCTTACAATGTGTTCACTGTCCACATAATAATCACTGTAAAATTGTTACATCAGATTTTGATAAATGAATCAAGACAAAATAAAAACATATACAGTTGCACCTTAAAATGAACTTCACTACTGTTCTGTCACTGTGAACAGACAGGATTATATATGCCATTAAAGAAGTTTTGCTTGTATGTTAGTATGATAGAATTTATTCAGGAGTACGTCATGCTTCCGCTAGAAAAATTCATGTTTTCTAATGGTATAAAAAACCCACTTGAGCTACATTAAAACTAACCAAATGTTGTGAGAAACATACTATTCTGTTCTTCTTTTGAGTATCGTCATATTCTTGGGAGAACAGCATGCTGATTGTTAGAGCAATACAAAAATATATAAGCACCTGCCTCAATGTTTTATTGAGTGTTTAAAGGATGTTAAAGGTAATACGTCTTCCATATGAGGCAATGATATTATTTATAGACAATATCACACAGTAGGACATGAGTTTTATATGTGCGGTACAGAGAGTATAATGTAAAAAAAGGAAAGAAATCAGCCATTATTGTGCAACTAGCGATCACCGCATCTTTGAAGAAACCGTGGACCAGATATAAAATCAATTTATCTTCAGTCATCTGGTAAGCTGCGGCTTGGTTTTAGGTAGTTAGCATATGCTCAGATTGCTGGATAAAATGTTCCCGGTCTTTTCTTCCACATCCTTCTCCTGCCCATGATGCCCTGGGCCTTTCTCCTTTATTTCCAGTTTCTTCTCCACTGCTCACCATGTTTGGTTAAATTTCAAAGGATCCCAGGCTACCTTTTGAAAAAAAGTTGAAATTCTGTGTTTTTCTTTGGTTTCTTGAGTGCAGGTCATCTGCCTTCGTTTAAAGTTCTATTTGGTAACTTTTAACAGTACTTAGGAATATTTTTTCATTTAGTTGCATGGCGTCTCTTGCTGTTAAAGTGGTGTTGCCTTACCATTGCACTGCAACTTTGTTTTACTTTGTTTTTTTTTTCAGGCACTACAACTTGGTCTATTATGTGTGACTGTGGAATGCAAATCATTCATGCTTGCTCTCTTGACAAAATTATTTATTGGTTAGATTCAGAGCATCCATCTTCATTTTGTGATATTTATGCTTAAACTGTAAAGCAATAATAAAGTAGATGAAAAAGCAGTTTTGCACCTTTTTGTTATCAATTTCCTGATAATTCCGTAGTGTCTTTGGGAAGGGAAGTCAGACCAGGGAGTCCTTCTTTTTTGGGTTCTTAAGTGAAACCTAGTTCATATAGATATGGACAGTCTTCTGCTAAACTTCTGGAAAATTGACCAAGTCTTTTATACATGCCAGATTGGGATAGTTATATCTTATACATGCCCTGATGGTCAAGCTACATCGGTAGAGATGTATTCTCCCAACTTTCTTTTCCATCAGAGGTGGTGGTGCGCTGTATGTCAGGACCAGTTTCTGCTCCATTATTTGTGCATAACCCTGTTTCAGAGGATTCTTGCTGTCCAGCTCCCATCCCGAGGTCTCCTGTTGTTCCTACCATTACTTACACAGAGTTCACCAAGGCTATCAGAAAACTTTAACACATACAGACAGTTTCTGTTTCTAGACAGTTATTTACAGCCTTAGACCAAGATATCCATATCATATATTTATGATTTCCCCCGTTTATTAGAGAAACTGAAGGTATTAAAGTGGGACAGTGCTTGTTTCTGGACAGTTTTGGACTGAAAGGTACAGTATACCAGGATTTCTCATAACATTTTTTAAGATACTGTTTCTTCTTTAATGACAAAGAGCTCAGAAAAATATGCAATTTTAAATATTTTACACTTTGTCTCTCATTTGCTTTTTTTTATTCTAAGTTTTATTTGCAGATGCATGGCAGAGTTGTGGGGCAGGATTCAAAGTGGCATCTGCCAACTTGTATATATATATATATATATATATATATATACAGTTTTGACAATAAATTTGTTTATGCCTACCCATTTTTCTAGGGACAGGTTATATTTTATGCTTGTTGTATAGATGATTTGACTTTTGTTCTAAGGGACACACAACCATTTATGACTTTCTGCATATAGGCAATACCTACCAGTAGGACATTTTCTCTTCATGACAGGTCAATGTTCTTAGAAAAACTTTTTAGATTTATATCCCATGGGTTGAATGAAAAGAGGCAACCCTACATTAATTAATTCAAAACTGACCTCTGCTAATACAGTCTTCTGACATCTACCTAGCTTTAATAGTTTCACTTCTTCTCTGGGGATTTAGGAGCTAACAATATGTAGTGAATATGATATTTTAACAATGAAGTAATATGCATAACTCATAAAGTAATAAGCAAAGTTTAGCCTTTTCCACCTCTAGCTAAGGCAGCATTAAGGCTACAACAAAATGGAGAGGTGCATTATACCTAATGCTGATAAGGCAGATATCTGGAGATCAGTTTAATTTGTTGTTAAACATTCACAATTTGCCAGCAGTCTTTTTAAGACAATATAAAGACATTGACATGTTCTTATTGCTGATTATATTCTTAGGGAATTGTGGAAGATGTAGTGTTTGTGATTTTGTGTGTAGTGATGCAACAGCACATTAATTACAATGTATTTCAGTCCAAGTTATTTTCTAAATGTGGGGCCTTAATTGTCATTTATGCAAGCAAATGTAATGATAATTTATTTTGTAGTGGAATAATGACTTAATAGCTTAGAATTCAAATAAGGGAACATCTTAGAAATTGTCAGAAGGGTAACAGAGAAAGCTTAGCATCTGAGCCCCTCAGCATAGTTCTTTCAGATCAATGGAATTCATTAATGTTTTTATATTTTCTAGTCACAGACCTAACAACAAGATTTTCTGCAACTTTGAATAAATATAGTCTGGAAAAATGGAAATTATGTGTATTCTTAAATATAATACTGTTGTTCCACATGCTGTGAAAAAAAAAAATTCCATGGCACATCTTTTTGTAATGTGTTTTCTATAGAATTTGCGATTTACGTAGGATAATGTCATTTACTGGTGATATAAGTAGTCTTAAAAGCATGTGTGTTTGTGGTACTAGGAGGAGTAAAGTAATTTCTAAATAATATATACCAAGCTGTTTATTTACTATATTTTTTTACTATATATTTTCACCGTTTCTATAAAAGAGAGAAGGTGGGTCAGATTTGAACAATGGTTTTGCTCCTGATTCTAGAATTTGATTGCTTCTCCTCTTGTGGTTCCACAAAAGTATTCTATAAACTCAAATTCTCCAGTGTTGGTCCCACAAGGCTGACGTTGGTATCTTTATCTTCCTCTTCCTCTGATTGCTCATATTGGGTCTATAACACTTTTAAGAAGTCCAGGATTGTCCTTTGTGACACAGACCTGCCTATCTTTACCTAGATTGGCCCAATTCTGGGCACCAGTTTTGGCTTTGTGGCATTGATTCTGTCTTCTTTTTGACCGATGTTGGATACAGCACATATAGTCAATCTTTTCCTTGATTTTACAGAGACAGATACCAGCAAATTTTGTCTCCAAGATCTGTAGCTCATTGCAGCCCCTGTATTTGTAGCACCTTTCACTGTATTCCATGTAAGGGGTTATGTAGCTCATTGCAGCCCCTGTGTTGGTAGCACCTTTCACTGTATTCCATGTAAGGGGTTAGGTAGCTCATTGCAGCCCCTGTGTTTGTAGCACCTTTCACTGGATTCCATGTAGGGGTTGTGTAGCTCATTGCAGCCCCTG
Source organism: Protopterus annectens (assembly GCF_019279795.1). Lineage (NCBI taxonomy): Eukaryota > Metazoa > Chordata > Ceratodontiformes > Protopteridae > Protopterus > Protopterus annectens. The sequence goes on along the minus strand of NC_056733.1, from coordinate 1,241,358,376 downwards.
TGTTTGTAGCAGCTTTCACTGTATTCCATGTAGGGGTTGTGTAGCTCATTGCAGCACCTGTGATTGTAGCACCTTTCACTGGATTTCATGTAGGGGTTGTGTAGTTCACTGCAGCCCCTGTGTCTGTAGCACCATTCACTGTATTCCACTTACGAGTTGTGCAACTCATTGCAGCCCCTGTGTCTGTAGCACCTTTCACTGTATTCCACTTACGAGTTGTGCAACTCATTGCAGCCCCTGTGTTTGTAGCACCTTTCACTGGATTCCATGTAGGGGTTGTGTAGCTCATTGCAGCCCCTGTGTTTGTAGCAGCTTTCACTGTATTCCATGTAGGGGTTGTGTAGCTCATTGCAGCACCTGTGATTGTAGCACCTTTCACTGGATTTCATGTAGGGGTTGTGTAGTTCACTGCAGCCCCTGTGTCTGTAGCACCATTCACTGTATTCCACTTACGAGTTGTGCAACTCATTGCAGCCCCTGTGTCTGTAGCACCTTTCACTGTATTCCACATAGGAGTTGTGTAGCTCATTGCAACCCTTGTGTTTGTAGCACCTTTCACTGTATTCCATGTAGGGGTTGTGTAGCTCATTGCAGCCCCTGTGTTTGTAGCACCTTTCACTGTATTCCATGTAGGGGTTGTGTAGCTCTTTGCAGCCCCTGTGTTTGTAGCATGTTTCACTGGATTCCAGGTAGGGGTTGTGTAGCTCATTGCAGCCCCTGTGTTTGTAGCACCTTTCACTGTATTCCATGTAGGGGTTGTGTAGCTCATTGCAGCACCTGTGATTGTAGCACCTTTCACTGGATTCCATATAGGGGTTGTGTAGCTCATTGCAGCCCCTGTGTTTGTATCACCTTTCACTGTATTCCATGTACGGGTTGTGTAGCTCATTGCAGCCCCTGTGTTTGTAGCACCTTCCACTGTCTTCCATGTAGGGGTTGTGTAGCTCATTGCAGCCCCTGTGTTTTTAGCACCTTTCACTGTATTCCATATGGGGGTTGTGTAGCTCATTGCAGCCCCTGTGTTTGTAGCACCATTCACTATATTCCATGTAGGGGTTTTGTAGCTCATTGTAACCCCTGTGTTTGTAGCACCTTTCACTGTATTCCATGTAGGAGTTGTGTAGCTCATTGCAGCCCCTGTGTTTGTAGCACCTTTCACTGTATTCCATATGGGGGTTGTGTAGCTCATTGCAGCCCCTGTGTTTGTAGCACCATTCACTATATTCCATGTAGGGGTTTTGTAGCTCATTGTAACCCCTGTGTTTGTAGCACCTTTCACTGAATTCCACATAGGGGTTGTGTAGCCCATTGCAGCCCCTGTGTTTGTAGCACCTTTGATTGTATTCCACATAGGGGTTGTGTAGCTCATTGCAGCCCCTGTGTTTGTAGCACCTTTCACTGTATTCCATGTAGGGGTTTTGTAGCTCATTGCAGCCCCTGTGTTTGTAGCACCTTTCACTGTATTCCATGTAGGGGTTTTGTAGCTCATTGCAGCCCCTGCGTTTGTAGCACCTTTCACTGTATTCCACGTAGGGGTTGTGTAGCTCATTGCAGCCCCTGTGTTTGTAGCACCTTTCACTGTATTCCATGTGGGGGTTGTGTAGCTCATTGCAGCCCCTGTGTTTATAGCACCTTTCACTGTATTCCACGTAGGGGTTGTGTAGCTCATTGCAGCCCCTGTGTTTGTAGCACCATTCACTGTATTCCACATAGGGGTTTTGTAGGTCATTGTAACCCCTGTGTTTGTAGCACCTTTCACTGTATTCCATGTAGGGGTTGTGTAGCCCCTTGCAGCCCCTGTGTTTGTAGCACCTTTGATTGTATTCCACATAGGGGTTGTGTAGCTCATTGCAGCCCCTGTGTTTGTAGCACCTTTCACTGTATTCCACGTAGGGGTTGTGTAGCTCATTGCAGCCCCTGTGTTTGTAGCACCTTTCATTGTATTCCACATAGGGGTTGTGTAGCCCATTGCAGCCCCTGTGTTTGTAGCACCTTTGATTGTATTCCACATAGGGGTTGTGTAGCTCATTGCAGCCCCTGTGTTTGTAGCACCTTTCACTGTATTCCAAGTTGGGGTTTTGTAGCTCATTACAGCCCCTGTGTTTGTAGCACCTTTCACTGTATTCCATGTAGGGGTTTTGTAGCTCATTGCAGCCCCTGTGTTTGTAGCACCTTTCACTGTATTCCACGTAGGGGTTGTGTAGCCCATTGCAACCCCTGTGTTTGTAGCACCTTTCACTGTATTCCATGTGGGGGTTTTGTAGCTCATTGCAGCCCCTGTGTTTTTAGCACCTTTCACTGTATTCCACATAGGGGTTGTGTAGCCCATTGCAGCCCCTGTGTTTGTAGCACCTTTCACTGTATTCCACGTAGGGGTATTGCTCTATATTCTGTGGTCATAACACCTTGATCTGCATGAGACAACAGTCAGAAGATCCACTTTAGTGACTTTATTTGAGCTGTCTTCGTTGTTCCGGGTGGAGCTTTGTTTATTCCAACAACCCTTGTCCACAATCACTTTAGATGCCTCTGTGCTTTTGTGAGGGTGTCATTTCAGTGAATAGATGGTGCAAGGGACATGGCGTCAACAGGTGTATGCTCGCCACAGAGGTCTCATTACATATCAATGTTCTGGAGAGGCGAGCAGTCTTGCTGATCCTTTAGGTCTTACAGCTAATTTTTTTCCTTGAGTAGTGACTTTTCATTCCGATGACATGGCTTTGGTCTGGTGATGTTCGCAGACAGGACAGAATGAGGTCATACCTGCTTTGATAGGAAACACTTTGAGGGTAGGGGAAGCCACTCTCAATCCACTGAAGTTTGGTTGACATGCATTTTCTCAGGGTAGCCAAATGTCTTGCAGACAGGCTCAACTATTTCCCTTTGATGATCTATAAGTGGTCACTCAGTCTGGCCACTATGGGGATGTTATGACTGAAGTAGGTTTCCCAAGCCCCTTGTCTCTTCAACCACTGCTAAGTGTTGGAAAACATTTTTAATAACCTCTCTCCCAACTCACACAGCTGGAATGCATTAGCCCAGGACTGACCTCAGTGGTTGCTTTACTTTTCCCCCATTTTCTCTGATGATGAAATTCTTCCACAAAAAACAGCCTTCATAAGGCAGTGGTGATTTTAATAGGTTCATAGGTTCATAGGTTCATAGGTGTTTACTAGGCTAATGAACACAAGGGCGTTTTTAAGCCTAGTCATGCATCCCAAATCTGTGACAAGTTCTGATACCTTTGATAAGTATAAGAATGGGCCTGGGAGATGACCCACTTACAGGTTACCTGTTTGCATTAGAGACATAGGTACCAAACCAGGGATGAATTTCAGGTTTCCCATTCAATAACCCCTTTTCAGCCAAGACAGGCGCTGTTCCCATTTTATAAAGGCTTCAAATTGAACTTCTCGTGTTCCCACTATAATGAAGTGTTTTCTCTTACTTTTCCTTCAAGACACATAGGATCATAGGATCCCAGGAGGTTACAAGACTAACAGCCCCTTTTTCAGCCTAGGCATTCATGCCCCAGTTTTCTCAATTATTGTTGCCCACTGGCTAGAATGGCTTAGGTATATACCTGTGCCTTAGGGCATCTACAAACTGTCCCTGTGCATAAGAGCCACAGGCAACAAGCCAGGGGTGAATTTGTGATTTCCCATTCATTGGTCCAAATTCAATTGAATAGGCTTAGGGAATAGCTATGTTTCATATGGATGGGGAGTCTGTTCCAGAGAAATAGTTAATTGCTGAAATACATACATGTCCTCATACCTGTTCTATTTATGTCACAGACAAGGTTTATATCCTTAGATTGGGTAATTATAGTGCTGTTTGCTTTGTGAATGTGTAGCAGATCCATTAGGGTAGGATCTGATAATGCCTTGTAGATTAAGCATAGATCAACCCTCAGTAGTCTGTTGGAGACCCAGTACAGGGACAGAGCTTTGAGATAGTCTGCATAGAACATATTACTTATATCCTGTATTCTTTTAGTTAGGAACCTCTGCAACCCTTCCAGCTGCTGCAAATTCCTGGTCAGGTACATGTTGAAAGGTGCTTTGTGGTCTAATGAGGGACGACTATGGTCTCTTTAGATCTGGATGCCATGCCCTTACTTATAAATTGTGCCATGTAAAAGGATTTTCTCACCACCATGATTATATGGTGATCAAAGTTCATGTTACTATCAGAGTTCTCAAGTCACTTACTATTGAGTGTACTTAGGGGAGTGATATTTATGTTGTAATTTGCAGGGTTGGTTGTTTTCCCAAAGTGTATGATTATACATTTTTTGTATTATGTTTTAGGCCATGGTTCTGGTACCATTTATTTCTGTGTCAGACCTTCCTGGAGGATATCCACATCTTTGGGGGATTTAATGATTGCACTCATCTTGCAGTCATTAGAAAATTTGGTCAGCCAAAGGCCCTCTATATTTGCCTCAACTTCAGAGAAGTATATTTAAAACAGGAGAAGTCCCAGTACCAAGCCCTGTGGGTCACCAGTATCTTGGTAGAGGTGGATTCCCCCATCTGAACTTCATGTGTCCTATCTGTGAGCCATCTGGCTATTCATTGGGTAACATACGCTTTATGTCTAAAATTTGTGAGTTTGTCCATTATAACCTGTGTGCAGTTTTGTGTCAAATGCCTCTTCCAGGTCAAGGTAGATAGTATGTACTGTTTTGCACTCGCCTATGGCTGTAGTGGCCTTCTTAAAGAAGTCCACCGAGTTTAGTAGACATGACCTGCCCTTGACGGAACCAAACTGGGATGGGCGTAATGAATGAAGATTTCTTATGTCTTTGTTTATCAAATCCACAATAATTCTTTCCATGGTCTTGCATATAAGACTAAAACTTATGGGTCTATAGTCCCCTGGGTCTATTGATGGTTCCCCTTTGTGTAAAGTGATGCTCATTGCTGTCCTCCATTCCTTAGGGAAGAAGTCTGTCTGGAAGCTGTGGTTGAATAGAGATTCTGGTCGGCCTGACAAGTCATGTTTCAAGAAATTTAGGAGGCATCCTGGAATATTATCAGGACCAGACCGACTGATGCAGTGATTTTAGCTCTGAAGAGTACAGTGAGGACATGTTCTCTAGTGACAGTATGGGGAAAATGGTAGAGGGTATTTCATGGGTGGAAACACTGGAAATTGGAGCTAAATGTATCAGTCAGCAAATTTGCTATATCCCTTGGGTCAGTATAAGAAGTTAGATTTTCTCTTCATTCAGCACATTGTTGTTGTTCCTTTTAAGGTTGTGTACATAACTGAAAATTCCTTTATGGTCATCCTTAGCCCGGTAGGCTATTTCTGCCTCAACGTTTGGCTTTTGTGGCCTTGATTTGTCCCCTCAGTTTCTTACTGAGTGATGAGAGAGTGTTTTGTCTTTTGGGCATTGCAATCCCTTGCAATTTTTGGACAATTTTTTTTTCTTTTGTTGTATAACCTATTTATACTGGGTATCCACCAAGGGGGCTTAATTTAGTTGTTTGTTCTAAGTTTATTTTAGTTTGGTACTGCCATTTCTCTGCAGTCATTTACTTGCTTGTACAGGGTTACTGTAAACATGTCCGCATAGGACACCATGTTCTCTGAGTTTGCAGGGCTTGGAATTTAGCTATGCCCTCACTTAATATGAGATAGGAAGCCTTGGAAAAGTTCTTAAAGTCACGGGATTTGCTGGGAGTTCAGCCTTTATATTTTATTTCAAGGATTACTGCTCTGTAATCACTTCCGAACCTTCATGCTCAAAAGTTAACAGTCTGGCTGCTGTATACCCATTGGTAGCTGGGCATCAAGTTTTCTTTTTTCTTAGGAATATTCATATCTACCTACCATATCAGGTGCTTTCTATCCAAAAGGCACATAGAGACAAATCAAAACAGTGCTCAAGCTGGACTACTTTTAACAGCCCAGATCCTTATTAGCCAGTATTTACATGGTTATTTGCAGAAATTATTTTGTGATGAGTTGCTTCTGTTAACTGCTGGTCATCAGACCTATCTTGTTCAGTGAGTCTCATTTGTTGTAATCACCATACAAGAGCAGACTGAGAGGAGTCATTATCCAGGTAGCCATAGTGGTGGTTCAAGCATTTTTTTTAAATTTTTCTCCTCGTCTTTATCCTCATGCACCTGTCACTGTGTGGGGAGAGGAGCAGGCAATGGGCTATCCATGACGGGCTCCTCTTCATGTCTGTAAGGTGAATGTCCTTTAAGTAGCCTGGCCCCAATTTCACAACAAGAGCAGTGGTCTCTCAAGTCTTCACCAAGGAAATTATAGCACTCTGTGTGTCTCTGAATGCATTCAGACTCCTTTTACCCCTTGGGAAGGTAAGCAGGCTGTACTTCTTCACTCACCCCCCCACCTGGGTTTTCCAATGTTGGGGTCATTGTTTAATCAAACCCGTAGTCATCTGGGTCACAGTCAGGGTTCCATCCATCTCCCTGATCCACGGAGCCTGTCAATACTTGAAAGATGTTTTTGACTTAGACTTAAGGTCTTTGTCAGTAATGTACATTCGGTCACTATATTCAGTGTTAATTCGTGGCAGTATTCATCTTCCTTAGCTTAATAAACATGTGCAAAGTTTTCCTTAAGGGTGTCCTTGTCTTTTGTCCCCCTGTAAAGGAACTGCCCCCCTCCCCTGGATTTATAATTAATTCTGGAGAACCTCACTCTTTTTCCATTTGAGACAACAACATTCATGGATATAAAAGTTTTGACATTGAAGTCCATTTTATTAGTAGGCATAACCAGTCTGAAGGATCTTTGAGCTGCAAGCCTTGTGTTAACTCTTCATACCTAGTTTTCCATGTTGTGTCACAGGTCTTGTGTGTCAACACTTCATACCTGATTTCAATAAAGAATTTATTTGAAGACTAGTCCCTCTTTTATGCCAAAGGTTGCTACACAGTCTAATTAATAAATCAAGTGAACTTCTAGTGTTTTGCATAGCTTATTCTAACTAAGAGGAGTATAAACTGCATTGTATGGATGTCCACAAGCAGCATAGGTGTAGTATGGAGAGGAATAAGACATTCTCATATAACTAATTCAGGCTGTTGCTATTTTCATAGCATATTTTTTCTAAGGTATTATTAGAGGACATCTATAAAACTACAACTTGGTCCTCACTGAATGCCTGTGCTAGATATTATAAGCTAAACATTGCTCCGACACATACCTTTCAACTATACAGATTTTCACAGAATGTCCTGATTTTTGCCTCATACCTTTGATCTGTTCCTCATAAAATTTGTGATTTTCTGGCAAATCACTGGGATGATCTGGGGATTGAAGTCACTAAATAATGAAATACAGTTGTATTTCAGACTTCATATCCTTCAGAGCAACGCATGTTAAGACAAATCTTGTCATTCTAACAACTTTCTAAGTTTATAAGAGCAATATTTAAAATCTGTCCTTATTTTGGGGCCTTTGTCCCCCCATTCTGTCAGGCTTTGTCCAGATTTTTTGTGCTAAGAGGTTGAGAGGTATGCTTCGAATATTGACATCCTACTCCAAATCTTACTTTGGGACTGGTGTTTCTTATACAAGCCACCCAGGAGTATCATCTATGGACACTGACCTAAAGGTTAACAAAGACTAAATATCCTTAGTGGATGCAAATCTTTTATGATCTTACTATTACTTTAGATCTGCTTGAAAGATTCTGTCCTCCTTAACCATTCTACTCTCCACCCTCCTGTCTTTGGTAGGGAAGATTTACTGTTTTTTGTGTTGTTGACTGCATTTAGCTTGGTCAGAAACTGGGAATGGAGGAACGAGTTGCAGAGCATCATGGAAAGGAGAAGATATAAGGGTACCCTGGGAAAGTTTTACTTATTGAGCTGGGCATGTGCAGAATGCCTGAGTCCTAAAGGTCATTGAGGATGGAATTGTACAAGCAGATCTAATGTTCTAGCGGAAGAGTGATGCTGCTCTTTTACTTGACTGTTCAGACTATGTATATTATCATGGATCCCTTCCAAGTGAGAACAGTCCCCTGAAGCAAGCAAGACTCTTGAGAAGTGTGGAAAACTCTGATGTGTGAGAAACAAACTTTTCATCAAAAGGGAAGAAAAAATCTTTTATATAAATTCTGCTTAAAAAATAAGTTGCACTTATAGTGACCTGTGTGGTCATACTTTTTTGTACTTTTCTGCCTTTTTTCCACATTTTAGCTAAAAAGATATCTGTTTGCATTTTTTACTTTGTTCTGGGACTTTAGTCTTGTAGCTTCATTTGTTGTTGTGGGAAGATTGTGTATTACTGCAAGATCTTAACATTGTTTGTACATTATACTGTGCTTCCAGATCCATAAGTAGGATTACTTGTTAAAGCTAGCAGTTTGTATTTTGAACCTTTTTTGTAGTCTTAGTCTTGTTGTTTCATACACATTTAGTTAGGACTATTTCAGTCTACCTTACCGTATTATATTACTCAGGACTATTGCTGCTCAGAGAGCATCTGATTGTTAGGTTAGCTGCAGATTACATCAAGTAAGCACCCTTCCTTCGGAAAAGTTACAAACACACTCTACTCCTATCCTTTTAAGAACACATTAGGATCTGCAACCATGGATGGGGACTTTCCTGTTATCTCTGCATCAGGTTGGTGGACATAGGCATCCTGAGGCAATGCAACAATTTCCTTATGTACACTGACAACCACTTAATTCACAAACAGACAGATACAGTATGTGAGAGATGTAGCTACACATTAACATTGGAGGCTAGATTCTCATATACAGACACAAAAAGCAACAAACAGGTTGTCAGCGACTCACAAACATCACTCACTGCACCCGCAGAGGACCATACACATAGATCCACATATGGGGAGGTACTCACATGTAACTTAACCAAACCTCAAAGGTCTCTCAGGCACCATCCTCAGTACATGCCCAGAAACAATACCATCCCCATCACAACACATGAATCCACATCTCATTGTGTTCAACTACCAAGACCATAAGGTAAAACACTCACCAACCCAATATTTTGGTCATGGGAGACTCCATTATGAGATGCAATGATATCCATCTTACCAGGCTGGATAAGGGGAAGGTTATAGTTTGTTGCCTGCCAGGGGCCAGAATTCACCAGATTACACAAGCACTCAGGTCAATTATCCCTAAGGACCAGTATGACTCAGGCATAGTCCATGTTGGTGTGAATGACCTGAGACATACCTGCTTGGACTATATGAAGAGAAACATGATTGAGCTCTCAGAAAAAACGTCACAGGCAGGTATGAGCATAACACTGACCAGCATTCTTCCATCTCCAGTGATGATACCACAATACCAGCAGAAAATGATGAACTTTAACAATTATTTTAGCTTCTGGTGTCATTCCAAAGGATTCCAGTCCTTGTCAGCCTGGGAGGACACGGCTGATAGGCCACGCAGCTTTACCAGGGATGGTCTTCACTTGTCCCCTCTAGGCTTTTGGATATTGGCCAAAACATTATCCACCCTTATAGGGCATTTGTTAGGAATTGCCAAACAAACAAGCCTTCCAACATAGAAAAAACTACTCAGGACAAGCTAGAGGTGTTACTGCTTAATACTAGGAGGCTATAATGCCTTTCACACATTATGACCACCCACTGAATATGAAAAAGCAAAAGGCAGAGCTGCATCTATCTACATAAAGGATAAGTACATCTCAAAGTTAGACAAACAATATGACATGGTTGAGCTACTCCATGCCAAATTAACCATGGGAAAAATCCATTACCATATTCTTGCTATCTATAGGTCTCCCACCACAAACCAGGAAACTCATATCCAGCCCAATACCATACTAATGGGTGATTTTAGCTATCCCTCCATTAATTAGGAGGCATACATGGTCACTAATATGCAGGCCCAAATATTTCTTAACTTTGTAAATTCAAGCACCCTGGAGAAGCTAGTCTGCACTTCCACTAGGGCAACAAATATCCTAAACCTGGTATTCACAAATATGGGAGAGTGCTGCACCTCCCCCTCACCCAGCGTGATGTCCTCACTGGTAAGATCAGATCACAAAGTGATCTTCCTTGAAATGCAGGTAAAACTAGTCCCCCCAAAATAATCCCAAAAACGTGAAAAACTTCTCTAAGGAAATGACCTCTATAAAGGGATGGCATAACTAGTTTTCAAGCTCCCCCAAATCCAGAAAACACAGAAAACTGTGCAGGGGTGTACACAAAAGCCCTGTATAACCATATAAACAACTGCATAGAGATGGCAGTGCCAGACAAAAATAAACCCAGGTTAAGCCACAAAAACAAGCCACCATGGTGGACCCCTGGTATTAATAGGTTATACAATAAAAGAAAGAAAATCCTGTCAAGATGTAAGAGGGAATGTGCACAGCAGAGCAGAAAGTCCCTCATTAGTCTAAACAAGTTAAACAGGGAATGAGACAAGTCTCTAATAGCAGACATTGGGATAAAAATATTCTCCAAAGCTATAGATAGTCATAAAGAATTTTTTAGTTATGTCTGCAATTTTAAAGGCAACACCCAACAATGCACAGAATTAGTTGTAGATGGCTTCACCTATACTCAGCCAGAAGATATAGCAAATCTGCTGGCCGACAAATTCAGCTCAAATTTTACCTCCCCTTCACCCCCTGGTTCTCTCCCGAGAAATAGCCTCCATCACCCCTGTAGTTATCACGTAAAAACAGGCTGCCACTGCTCTCTCTAAAGTTGAAAACATGGCTCCAATGGGACCTGACAGTATACCAGGTTGCCTGTTAAACAGCTTAAATCAGGACTTATCAGGCCCATTAGGATCTCTATTTAACCATAAGCTTGGGACTGGATTTGTCCCATGAAAGTGGGAAACAGCAACAGTTAGCCCTCTGCATAAAGGGGGGGACCATTTACTGACCCAAGAAATTACAGACCTATAAGTTTGACTAGTCTATATGTAAGGCCATGGAAAGAATAATCATGGACCTGAGAAATAATGACATAGAAAACCTCCAAACACTGAACCCAACCCATTTCGGCCTTATCAAGGGCAGGTCATTCCTACTGAATCTGGTGGATTTCTTTGAGAAAGTCACTAAAGCCATGGATGAGTGTAAAACTGTACATATCACCTAATGGCCAAGACATTTGACACAATTCCCCACTCAGGTTTTATAAATAAACTCACAAAACTGGGCATAAATCTATACATTGCTAGATGGATAGCCAATTGGTTCCCAGACAGGACACATATGGTTAAAGTAGGTGAATTCAGATCCACCAAGAGGCCAGTTACTAGTGGTGTGCCACAGGGCTCAGTGCTGGGAACACTCTTGTTCAGAATATTCTTCTCTGACATCAAGTCTAATTTGGAAGGCCTCTGGATGACAATGTTTGCTGATGATTGCAAGCTGGAGGCAATCATTGAATCACCCAGTGATGTAGATATCCTTCAGGAGGGTCTAGATCAGACAAATGATTGGTGCCAGAACCATGGCCTAAAACTAAATGCGAAAATATGCATTATCTTTACCTTTGCAAAGTCAAATACCCCTGCATATTGTAACATCAATAGCAGACCCTTAAGAGGAGACTAAGAGGTGAGAGATCTAGGTACACAGATAGCTAGTATATTGAATTTTGTCTTCCATATGTCCACAGTGGTGAGGAAGTCCTTCTATGTGGCACAGTTTATAAGTAATGGTAAGGCATCCATAGCCAAGGAAATTATAGCCCCTCTGTACTCAGCCCTCATTAGACCAATTATCAAGTACAATATGCCATTTGTCATGTACTCGACTAGACACTTACAGCAGCTGGAGTAACCTTTTTCTTCACAAAGAAAACAGAGGGTGCAAACAACATGTCCTATGTGGATAGACTAAAATCCCTGCCCCTTTACTCAGTCTTCTACTGACTATTAAGGGGTGACCTATACCTAACCTACAAGGCACTCACAAATCCAGCCCTGAGGGAGTTGCTACACATCTGCAAGTCAAACTGCATGAGGGTCACCCAATCTAGGGATCTAAACTTAGTTAGCGACTCAAACAAATCATGCCAGAGAGACAGATATGTGTCTCAGAGATTGCCCCTTCTTTGGAACACACTTTCTATTTATATTAAGTAGAGATCTTCCCTGGTCCTCTTCAAATGCAGTTTTGGATAAATGGATGGGGAATCATAAATTCACACCTGGGGTAGTGCCTATGTCCCTTATGGACAGGGGCAATCTATAAGATACTCCATGCATAGGCACAAAGCCATGCCATCCTGTTGCCTCTAGGGGCTATATATTGGGTAAAAGTGGGTTATGTTGGCTAGGCTTATAAGGGCTCTTAAGCTGTTAGCCTAGTAATCACTTATGATCTTATGAAGCTGTGGCAAAACTGAACTACTGACAGATTTATTTTATTGTTTTGTATTTCATTTAATTGTTTTAGAGAGCTACTGCTTTATATTTCCTTTCTTTGTTGATTTTGCACTTTAAATTATAATAAAGGTGTCTAAAACTTGGAAATGGTCTGTCCAGATAGTTTGTTTAAATTGTTTAGTGGTAGCATTACACTCTCAAGCAATCTGTTGTGGTGTTAGTACAGTAAGACATTAAGAGTACTGGGATATTCCATCTAGTGGCAGTAGTTGGTGGCCTGGTCTGTCTGAATATAAGAAAACTGTAGGTGTAATAATTTTAATGGTCAAAGAGTTTAGCAGTTTCCTATGTTTTAAATGCCTGTGTAAATTTGGCACACTGAGTGCCCACTACTCATCATGTAGCAGGGGTTAGTGGTGCCCAATAAAGCCAAAGACAGTTAGAAACCAAACTGTCCTTGTAAGCCCACCTCTGACGCTGTACCAGTAAGTCAGTGAGTGTAGAGCGACTACTTTACATGTTGAGGAGAAGAGAGCACCTAGTTTGCATGTTGATGAGAGCTGCCCCTTGAATTTAGTGCTGTATAGCCTAGTCCAGTCTCTAGCCCCCAAATCCCACTTAGTCAGCACATTATTAGCCCCTTTTGTAGTGCACCCTAGCAGCTCAGGCAATAAAGGACCTCACATCATTGATATTCACTTTCCCAAGTTTTCCGCTGCCACTTTGGTGGACATAGGAATATAGTGGCAATATAAGAGTTGCATAATGTTCACTGAAAAGCATTTAATTCTCACAGAAACAAACTACAGTATGTAATATTTACATAAACAGCCTGCATTTGCACTTGTTTCTGTCCTGTAACTCATCCGGTGCAGATACAGATTCTTAGTTTTAGCACTTAAATTTGCTTATTTGTGCTCAAGCACTTGTTCAGAACTTGTAAGCACTAAATAAGCTACTAATTACTATAGCACTCAACCTTCCTCATTACCTAGAGGAACACAGTTTTTGTACTTACTTTTCTTACTTGCTGAGAGAAAAACAGCTCTTGTACTCACTTTCCTCACTTATCTAGAGGAAAACAGTTTTTTTATTCAGGCATGTCCAAGGGTCAGCTCCCAGTGTTCTCTTCTGTCTATCTGATGAATCTGGGCATCTTGAGGCAATGTAGAAATTGCCTCATGTACACAGACAACCCTCTCCTTTTACCACCCAACACTACAACCTGTGAGAGATGCACTTATCTAGCCAAACTGGAGGTAAAGCTCTCTCCAACCAAGACTGAACTTGACAGTCATGAGGAGAAGGTAAACATTTGCACCAGACCACACTCATCACATAGTCTCACTAAATCTACACCACCAAAATCCACACATAGTACCACAAAAATATTCGCAGCGGCTCTCAGTAATAATCTGTCTAAGCAAAAGAGACCTCCAAAGCAGAAACGCAAGCAACCTCCATCCCCCAACACAACCCAAATGACACATACCCCACAGACTCAGTGTGCCACTCAACCACAGCCAATAAGGCAAAACAACGTACCCAACACACTAGTCATAGGCTACTTTATAGTCAGACACACTGTTGTCCCACTCACCAGGCTAAACAAGGAGAAGCAAGAAAAAACACTTCTGGATCACAAAGTATCCAAATCGAAGTTCCAACGACAAACAAAACAAATGAAGCAGCAAAACTGGCTTGAAAATTTTCTTTACTGAATTCTGGTACCTCGGCCTTCACATGGAATAACACTGTTTTACATAAACCAGTATAAATACACACCTTACTTAGTCAATCACATCAATTAAACAATCAATCAATTACATATATTATATATTAAAGAAATACATACAAAATACAATAAATAATGTTTTTATAATAATAATTATACTTCTAAATTCATACCATTAGGAAATAGAGTACCATAATTAATAATAAATTTAGATTCCATATTCAATAAATTAGTTTGAAAATTTTTATTATTTTCCCCTATTCCCCAAGGTCTTGCCAAAATACTAAATACAAAACCAGTTTGTTCTCCGTTATGAAATTGGTGAAAATGGCTTGCAACTGGACTATCAAGTCTATTGTTCCTAATATCTCCCAGATGTTCCAAAATTCTTAATTTAACCCTTTGTCCTATATACCATTTTTGTTCTATACAACTGCAACCAATAATATATACCACCCCAAATGAATTACAATCAAAATGATTTAATGCATGGTATTTAACCCCATTTATTTCATGATCATCTAAATTAATAATTTTTTCACAAACCTTACATTTATTACAAGCAAAAGAACCTGCATTCCTTGCTCTATCCTTTTTGCCCTTACTCCTAACCAACTCCTTAAGATTTTTACATCTTCTGTAAGAAAAAATAATATTTTTTGGAATTATGTTTTTCAAAAATTCATCACTAGTTATTAATGGCCACATGTTCAACACAATTTTCTTCAGAATAGAAGAGAAAGGAGATAATTTATCTACAAAAAATATTTTGTCCATCCCCATAGTATCCTTTTTCCTGGAATGAAAAAATTTGTTCCCAATTCTCCTATTATTCCTGTTTGCAGCCCCCTGTTTCCTCAAATTTAACATTCCTTCCATTTTGATCCTATGTGAATAAACATTATTCCTTGAATAACCTCTGTCCATTAATTTCTTACAAATGATGTCAAACTCCCCTTGAATGTTAATAATTTCTGATGTATTCATAGCAATTCGTCTAAATTCACCTTCAAGTAAACAATTACTATGCATACTGGATGCATGCAAGAAATTGTTTACTGCCGTTTTTTTGTGAAAAGGTTTATGTTCTATCATCCCCTTCAAACCAATATAAAAATGCACATCCAAAAAATCCATGTTTTTGACATTTACCTGATAAGTAAAGTCTAATCCACATGGGTTTGATTTTAGACTGGTGATGAACTCATCAAAATCCCTGGGGTTACCTCTGCATAAAAACAAGAGGTCATCAATAAACCTCTTGTAAATCAAAACATTATTCTGAAAACATTTTTTTGTGTAAATAAATAAATTTTCAAAATACCCCATGAACAAGACAGCATATGATGGTGCAAAGCTAGCACCCATGGCTCTTTTGTAAGAAATATTTTTTGTTAAATTCAAAAACATTATGAGTAAGACAAAATTCCACCAATGAAATAATAAAGTGAGTTTTAGGTCCTTCTCCCATGAATGTGTGAATAGCTTCCAAGCCCCATTGTGTAGAAATAGATGTATACAATGAGACTACATCAACACTGGCCCAATAGTAATTTTCTTGCCAAATCTTTCCTTTGAAACTATCACACACCTCCTTTGTATTCTTTACATGTGATGGAATTCTTAACAGATATTCCTTTAATACAGAATCCAAAAAGATGCCAACGTTTTGTAAAAAAGCCCCCTTTCCTGAAACTATTCAGGAGGATTTACCAAATCCTTGTGAATTTTTGGCAAAATAAAAAACCTGGCATCATTTGGATTTTTAATAAACAATTTTCTGACATCACCATGGGAGAAGAAACCAAGCCTTTCACCTTTTTCTAATAATTCCAATAATTTGTCATTAAACTCAGCAATAGGATTTGTAGATAAAGGAATATATATCCTGTTATCTGAAAGTAACTTAAGGGCTATGGAATTATATCTATTCCTATCGAATATAACCCAATTGCCACCTTTGTCTGATTCCAAAAATACATATTTGTCACTCATTTTTCTTAGCTCACATAAAGCTTGCCACTCATCCTTACATAAATTGTAACTTTTCACATGTTGTTTAAACAAAAACTATTCCTCAGTAATCTGTTTGTTTAAGACTTTCTCAAAAAAATGAATACAAGAATTGTTCTTAATAGGACTGAATTCACTGACATAAGGGACCTTTGGAATATTAAGTTTACCATATCCTGTATTGTATTCAAATACCCTACTAGTTTTATCAACACTATTAACATTCCCAACATTTTCATGAATGTCAATCATTTCATTTTCATAAATGGAAATATCCATAAGTGAACTATCCAAAATTGAATCATTTTCAACATCATAAACATCATGAACAGTGTTATTCCATGTGAAGGCGAAGGCCGAGGTACCAGAATTCAGTAAAGAAAATTTTCAAGCCAGTTTTGCTGCTTCATTTGTTTTGTTTGTCGTTGAAACAAGGAGAAGGTTACTGTCAGCTGCCTGTCAGGTGCCAGGATCCACCAGATAACCCACACACTCAGGTCACTTCACAACAAGTACAAATATGACTCTGTCATTGTCCATGTTGGTGTGAATGACCTGAGATGTACCACCCTGGACTACATGAAAAGAGACATGGAAGAGCTTTACAATCTTGTAGCCCAGGCAGGTATGATCCTAGCCCTGAGTAGCATTCTGCCATCGCCCAGAATGATACCACAGTACAAGGACAAAATGATTGACTTCAACAATTGGCTAAGCTCCTGGTGTCATTCTTAGGGGATCCAGCATCTGCTTGGGATGACATGGTCGACAGACCACAATGCTTTGCCACAGATGGCTTGCACCTGTTGCCCCTGGGATTCCGGATACTGACTAAGGATCTTGCCACCCCTATAGTGCATTTTTTAGGCAAGGTTCAAATAACAACTTCACCACCATAACAGGAACAGGCAAGCAAAAACTGAGGGCAATGCTACTCAATGCTAGAAGTCTAAATCTCAAAATGCACTCACTCGAGGCACTCCTTAAAATGGAGAACATTGATATCTGTGCAGTGACTGAGACCTTGTTCAAGGCTCCAGAGAGCTATAACTCATACCACACTTTTTGGTCATGTAACCTAGACCGAAACACCAAAGGCGGAGGTGTGTCCATATTCATTAAGGATATCCACACCTCCAGGCTAGTTGCTCAGCATAATGCATCCAAGGTTATCCAAGTGGAACTAACTCTGGGCAAAACTGCATTCCAAATTGTAGCTTGCTACAGTTCCCCCACCATGCCCCAGGATTCCCACTCCTCTTTTCTTGATGTACTGGAAAATATTAGGGTTCAACCAAACACCCTAATAATGGGCGACTTCAACTACCCCACCATTAACTGTGAAAACTACTTGTGTACCAACTCCTTAGCTCAACGCTTTCTGGAATTCATAAACTCCAATGCCCTGGATCAACTTATCCATACCCCCACCAGGGGAAAGACTATCCCAGACCTAGTCATTACCAACATGAGGGGCCAGTGTTCCACACCTGAAGTCAACTCCTCGTTGGTCCGATCTGACCATAAGCTAATCACAATTGATATCCACATCCCACCCCCACCCCCCATTAAGGAAACCACAGTAAAAAATTTCTCCAAAGCCAACTTCATGCTTTTTAAGACAGAAGTGCTGAACTTCATGACACCCATGCAGATGGGCAATACAGTTACAACTGCTGAATCTACACAAATGCACTCTATAAGCACTTACAAGAGTGCATGGATCGTGCTATACCAAACAGAACCAAGATGCTATCCTCCAAAAAAAGGAAGTCAATCTGGTGGTCCCCTGCCATAAACAAACTGTACAACAAAAGGAAGAAACTGTTGCAAAAGAGAGTAAAATCCCATGAGTGGAGGAGCTCCCTGGTCAGCCTCAGTAAGAAGCTGAGGTCCCTTATAAGAGCCTCCAAAGCTAGCTACAAAAACAAAATCACCACTAATTCCAAGGACAACCACAAAGCATTCTATAGCTATGTCAAGAATCTCGATGGCAACACCGAGATCTGCCCTGAGTTACAGCACAAAGGCAAGAAAATTACAGAACCAACTGATATTGCCAACATCCTGGCAGATAGGTTCAGTGCTAACTTTACCCCCCTCTCACCCCCTAAAGGTCCCATATCTATACAGTAAGAATGCAGAGTTCCTGTAATCACAACAACGCAGGTAAAAGCTGCACTCTCTAAAGCCAAAAACACAGCATCCATGGGACCGGACAACATCCCAGGCTGCGCTTTACATGAACTTCAGAATGAACTGGCTCCCCACTTAAGCACCATGTTCAATAATAGCCTCATATCAGGCTTTGTACCCACTGAATTGTGCACAGCAACAGTTATCCCACTCCACAAAGGGGGAGCCACCACTGATCCCGGGAACTATCAGCCTATTAGCCTGATGAGCCTTGTCTGCAAGGCCATGGAACGTATCATCATGGAACTCATAAACAAAGACATTGGTAACCTCCAAACTCTGGATCCCACCCAGTTCGGGTTTGTGAAAGGCAGATCATGCCTCCTGAACCTGATCAACTTCTTTGAGGTAGTCACCAAAGCCGTAGATGAGGGTAAGGTGGTTCCCACAGCCTATATTGACCTCACCAAGGCTTTCAACACCATCCCCCATTCTGGAATTATAGCTAAACTCACTAAACTAGGTACAAATCCCTACATCACAAGATGGGTTGCTAACTAGCTCACTGACAGAACCCACACTGTAAAAGTTGCAGACTCCAAACCTGACCTCAAAGCAGTGACAAGTGCAGTACCACAGAGTTCCGTCCTGGGACCTCTCCTGTTTGGTATCTACATCTCTGAAGTACAGGCTAAAACAGAAGGCCTCTGGCTAATGAAGTTCGCAGATGACTGCAAACTAGGAGCCATAGTCAAGTCCCCAAATGATGTGGACATCCTACAGAAGGGCCTCGCTGAGACAGATGTCTGGTGTCAGAGCCATGGTCTCAAGCTCAATGCCAAAAAGTGCAGTGTCATCCCCTTTGGTAAAAACTCTGTAGCCATGAACTACCACATAGGCAGCAATCTACTTAACACCGAATGTGTGATAAGAGACCTTGGGACCCAGGTGGACAATAGTCTCATTTGATAGTCACATCGCCACAGTAGCCAGGAAGTCCTTCTACGTGGCACACCTCATCATAAAAGGGTTCTCACCCAGGAAAAAAGAAGTCATTGCTCCCCTCTACTTGACACTCATTAGACCCATTATAGAGTACAGTGCCCCTTTTGGAATGTGTCTCACAAGACATCTGCAGCAGCTGGAAAGGCCACAGAAGTACCTCACAAAGAGGATTACTGGCCTCAAACAAATGTCCTACACTGACCGCCTCAAAAAACTCCAGCTTTACTCCGTAGCATATCACCTACTCTGAGGTGATCTCTGCCTAACATATAAAGCTATGTCAAACCCAGAGCTGTTGGACATGCTACACCTAAAGAAATCCCAATCCCTCTGAGCTACATGCTCTAGGGATCTAAACCTTGTCACCACAATAAACAAGACATGCTGGAGGGGTAGTTTCCTGTCCCAGAGACTTCCCATTCTCTGGAACAGGCTGCTCATCTGTGTCAAGCAAAGTTCTTCATTAGCACTCTTCAAGAAAAATCTTGATGAGTGGATGGGAAATAGGAAATACACCCCGGGGATCACTTCTGTGTTTCTGCTCAACAGTGGCACAGGAAAATAACTTTCTTGGGTGGCGTAAGCTAGGGAACCTTGTTAGCTAGTCTTGCATAAGCCCTTGGGCCAATAGCCTAGTACCTACCTATGAACCTATATATATATATATATATATATATATATATATATATATATATATATATATATATATATATATATATATATATACACACACACACACACACACACACACACACACACACACACACACACACACACACACGCTGTCTGAGGCAAAACTCTCGCATACAAACACTCATAATAACAATCTGGTTGTCAGAGATACACGCAGACCTACTTATGCTGAGGCACTTAACTGCAATCTTCGAAAGACCTTCCAGACCCTCCAGCAGCAAAAACTATCCTCACTGAATCTGTAAGTACTCAACAACACCTAACACTGCACATACAGAAACAACCGGTGGCGTAAAACCTAACACTGCACATACAGCCACAACCAGTGGTGTAACACCTAACACTGCACATACAGAAACACCCAGTGTTGCAACATCTAATACTGCACATGCAGAAACACCCAGTGGTGTAACACCTAACACTGCACATAGAAAAACACCCAGTGATGTAACACCTAACACTGCACATACAGCCACACCTAGTGGTGTAACACGTAACACTGCACATACAGCCACACCCAGTGATGTAACACCTAACACTGCACATACAGCCACACTCAGTGGAGTACCACCTAACACTGCACATGCAGAAACATCCTGTGGTGTAACATCTAACACTGCACACACAGAAACACCCAGTGGACCCTCAACAATCAAGCCCATAAGGCAAGCCAATACACTGGAACTGCAATGTATGACACACTGATCCCCCACTCACCAGGTGAAGAAGGAGAAAATAATGGTCAGTTGTCTATCAGGGGGCCAGTATCCACCAAGTTACATATTCACACAAGTTACTGCACCCCAAGTACCAGCATGATCCCATCATAGTCCATGTAGGTGTAAATGACCTGAGATGTACCTCCCTGGGATATATGAAGAGACATTATGGAGCTTTTGGACTATGTGTCACAGGTTGGTATATACCTAGCATTGAGCCGCATTCTACTTTCACCAAGGATGGTACTAAAATAAGAACACAAGATGACTGACTTTAATAATTGACTTTGTTTTCGGTGTTATTCTAGCGGGATACAATATTTGTCAGTATGGGAGGACATGGTTTAAAAAAACATTGCTTTGCCTAGGCTTGTCTGCCCCTGTCTCCTTTAGGCTTTCACATATTGGCTAAAACATTGTCTTGCTCATGGATCCTTTTTTTAGGCAATGCCAAATAGACAAACCTTCCAACATAAAAATAATCTACCTGAGAAAATCTAAAGGTGTTACTGTTCAATGTCAGGAGTTTAAACAAGAAGCACCACACCCTCCAGTCTCTCCTCACCTTGTAGAATGCAGACATCTGCGCAGTTACAGAGATGTGGCTTAAAGCCACAGAGAGTACCTGGCAATGTAAGGCTTCAGTGTCTACCATACAATTAGACCAGCAACTGCACAGGCAGGGACTAAAGGTGGAGGTGTCTTAATCTACATCAGTAACAAGCATACCTGTAGGATGGTTAAACATAATGAATGCACTGGACTTCCTCCAAATCTGGATTACCATAGGCAGAGTCTGATAGCATATGTAGCAAGCTGTAGGTCACCCTCTTTATCCCATGAAACCAATAGCAAATACTTATTCCTATTGGAAACCCTCACCATTCAATCAAATATCATCAGATGGAACAGTGGTGCAGAGGTAGCGTTGTCACCTTACAGCAAGAGGTTCTCCGGTTAGATTCTCAGCTGGGGTGCCTTCTGTGTGGAGTCTGCGTATTCTCCCTGCATTTGTGTAGGTTTTCTCCAGGTCCTCTGGTTTCCTCCCACGTTAGAAAAACAGGAGTCTGAAGTATTTCTCCGCAGGCCTCTGCTGAAAATTGGCTTTGTTCCAAGTCGGACTTTACTGGTCAATAAATGTGAAATAAAAAAAAATAAATGCCAGACTCTAGAGTACATTAATTATCCTTCTATAAACTGAACATTCTAGATGACCCCAAATTTGCAGGTGCAGAGGTTCCTAGACTTTATAAATACAAACACCCTCGACCAGTTAGTACAAACACCTGCTAGAGGTACAAAAATATTGGACCTGGTACTCAAAAATATGTGAAAATGCTGCATGCCCTCTCTGGTAAGTTCAGACCACAAAACAGTCTTCTTTGAAATAAGAAACAATTTTGTAACCCCAGCAAACTCTATAACAGTTAGAACCTATTTCAAGACAAACTATCTTTTATTAAGCGATAACCTGTTAAAATTTTAGTCCCCTGCAAATCTAGACCGTACAACAGCTTCTGCAGAATTATTCATGGATGCTCTGTACTACCATGTTAATGACTACATACAGGCTGCTGTGCCTATTAAAAGTAAGCCCAAAACTAACTAAAAAAATAAGCCTCCCTGGTGGAATCCAAAATTAAATAGGTTGTACAACAAAAGTAAGTCAGATAAAATTAGGAAGTGTAACACCAAAAAAGATAAAAACTTTCTCATCAAACTGAACAGACAACTAAGAGGACTAATTAAGTCCAACAAAGCAAATTTTGAGGCAAAGATAACATCCCAGGACAAGGACAGCCATAAGGCCTTCTTTAGCTATGCCCAAAATCTCAAAGGCAGCACACAGCAGTATGCTGTTTTTGAGGTTGCACACAACAGTGTACTGAACTGTTGGCAAATGAAGATGCTTTCACAAAACTGAGAGATAAAACAAATCTTCTGACTGACAAATTCATCTCCAACTTTATCCCTTTCTTAACCCCGGCCACCACAGAGGAAATACCACTTAATATAACCCCACCAACTATCAGTAAGGAACAGGTTTTAGATGTGCTCTCAAAGGCCAAGAATACAGCTTCAGTAGTCTCCAGTAATATACTAGGATGTCTCCTAAATAGCCTGAAAAATGACCCATCAGGGCCTCCAAATGGAGGTCTGTAACAATCATCTCTCAGCAAAAAGTTGGTCCACCAAGGGATGCTGGGAAATACAGTCCCTCGTGTTTTGGAGGTCTCTGCTGTTTCGATAAGTTTTTCAAGATAACCTCCATGTATATGGATTTACATGTTTGATGTGTACTATGTGTATGAGAAGTGGTATGTGTATGAGTAGCGGTACTATGTGCATATGTAGTGGTGGTTGAGTTGACAACCTTCTCCATGTTACTGTTTTGTGTGACAGAGAGCATGGAGTCTAGATTCTTGGTGTAACTACATCTCTTGCACTCTGTACCAGAGACTGCTATTAGTACATGAGGCAATTGCTAAACTACCTAAAGAGACCCAAGTCAAAAAGGTTGGCAGGAGAAACAAGGGTAGTCCAACTGTCCATAATGCTTGGTTGAAGACTGTTGTCACTAGGGGTGACTATTCCGAATCAATCACAGAGGAGCTCAGTGGATGGATATTATTGCCTTGGTTTTAGGGAAAATTTGTTGAATTTAACTGCCCGGCTTTGGTGCACAACTGCACAGCAATGCATGGTGCTGCACAACACTCAAACAAGCAGAAACCTGCTCAAATGCAGGACCTAAATATCAGAAACTAAAATCCTGAAAATTTAAAATGACCAATGAGGATATTTTTAGGCAATGTCTCAAAAACAACATTACTGATTTAAAATTAACCAATCAGAACAAAATAAAGGTCATGCTGCTAAATTCCAGGAGCTTAAACTAAAAACTGCACTCCCTGGAAGCACTTCTGTCACTAGAAGATGTAGATGTCTGTGCATTCACAGAAACCTGGTTCAAGGCCTCAGAGATTACCCCAGCCTTGCAAGGCTACAATGCCTTCCACACCTTTAGACCGCAAAATGAACATGTAAAAACCAAAGCAGGTGTTGTTTCAATCTATATTAGAGATAAATCCACCTCCCGTCCCGTAAGACTGGACAACTCTATGGAGTTGCCCCAGGTCCAGGTTACAGTGGGTAAGATCCCCATTCAAGTCATAGCCAGTTATAGATCCCCCTCCATGTGTCCCGATGCCCACAAAGCCTACTTAATCAAACTGGAGACAAAACAAATTTTACCGAACACACTGGTTATGGGGGATCTCAATTATCCCACCATCAGCTGGGAAACCTATCCTAGCCCTAACTCGCTAACCCAAAAGATCCTTGACTTTGTTAATTCAAATGCCCTGGAACAAATTGTCCATACCCTGACAAGAGGAACAAACATTATGGATATGGTCCTCACCAACATGTCAAACAGATGCACTGCTGCAACTGTCAGACCCTCATTAGTTAAAACTGACCACAAATCAGTCAACTTTGAGTTGGCAATAATACCAAAACTCAGAAGGGCTGAAATCAGATTAAAAAAACTTCACCAACACAAACTATATCTTCCTTGGTGAAGGTGTAAATGCATTCCAAGCCCCACCTCAAGCTGGAAGTAGTAACTATACTGAAGCTTACACTAAAGCCCTGTACAATCACTTGCATAAGTGTATAAACTCGGCCGTACTAAAATGAATCAAAGCCAGAGGCCCAAGTAAAAACAAGCTGCCATGGTGGACATCCAGCATCAACAAACTTTACAATAAATGCAAAATGTTGCAGTCCAAGAAAACAAAGACAAGGCCTCAACAATGGAATAACCCCCCTCCTCAACCTCAACAGGCAAATAAGACAACTTGTCAAATCCTACAATGTCTCGTTTGAGAGAAACGTAGCAAGTACAGCCAAGGATAATCATAAGGCCTTTTACAGGTATGTACGTAACCTAAAGGGTAAGACCCAAGCATGTGCAGAACTAGAGGCCAATGGTATCACACACACTGACCCCACAGAGATAGCAAATCTGCTAGTGGATACGTTTGGTAAAAATTGACACCCCTTATCCCCTCCTAACTTACAACAAACCATCCCCCAAACCCCCCCCCACCTTACATATCTGAAGAGCAGGTCCTTAAAGCTTTGTCCAAGGCAAAAAGCACAGCCTCTATGGGACCAGATGACATCTCAAGCTATCTTCTCAACAGGGTAAAATATGAAAGAGCATCACCAATAATTACCTTTTTCAATCAAAGGCTTTGTTCCTGTGGACTGGAGAATGTCAAGAGTTGTTTCCTGTCCACAAAGGTGTCCTAGTAACAGACCTGGGGAATTACAGACCTATAATCCTGACCAGTCTCATCTATAAGGCTATGGAACCTATGGAAGGCTATGGAACCTATCATTATGGACCTCATAAATAAAGACATAGGTGACATCCAAACCCGGGATCCTACCCAATTCGGCTTCGTGAAGGGCAAATCCTGTCTGTTAAATCTGGTTGATTTCTTTGAAAATGTGACCACGGCCATTGACGAGGGCAAATATGTGCACACAGCATACCTTAACCTGCTATAGGCTTTTGACACAATCCCACATTCAAGCATTACCGATAAACTTAGCAAACTGAATGCAACCCCCTTCACTGTAAGATGGGTTGCCAACTGGTTCACAAACCAGACACACACTATCAAAGTGGGTGACTCCACATCAACCAGCAGATCTGTTACCAGTGGGGTGCCACAGGGGTTAGTGCTGGCCCCCCTACTGTTTAATATATACTTTTCAGAAGTTCAGGTCAAAACTAAGGGGCTGTGGCTGACCAAGTTTGCAGATGACTGCAAGCTGGGTTTAATCATTGAATCCACAAATTATGTCAGTATACCCCAGGAGGGTCTCACACAGACCACTGACTGGTGTATTAGCCATGGTCTCAAACTGAATCCAAAGAAATTCATCATCATTTCCTTTGGCACAAATAATGTCCCCTCACACTATCAAATCAATAACAATACCCTAAGTACCCATGAAGTGGTAAGGCACCTGAGATCACAAGTTGACTGTGATCTTAATTTTGACCACCATGTGTCTACTGCAGCAAGGAAAGCTTTCTACATAACACACGTGATTAGTAAAGACATCGCCTCGAAAGCAAAAGAAGATATAAACCCCTATGCTCGGCACATATCTGGCCCATAATTGAGTATAACGCCTGGTTTGGCATGTACCATACCAAGTACTTGCAGCAATTAGAGAGACTTCAAAGGTTTCTAGCAAAGAATATCATGTGGCTCCAGCATGTGCCTTACACAAACCAGTATCATATAGACTGCTTAGGGGAGACTTATGCCTGGCCTACAGAGCAATCCAAAACACAAACCTAATGAACTTGCTGCATATCCATAAATCGGGTCTATATTAAATCATTGAATGCTTAGAAATTGAACAATGATTTATCGACCCCATGTAAGCAAAAGCTTACACCGTCGGACACTTTGAACAGTGATTTTTTTCCAAGGGAAAAAAATCGCTGTTTCAAAAAAAACAAAATACACTTAAAAAACATAACACAAATTGGGGGGCTGTGCACCCCACAACCCTTGATGTGGGGGGCTGTGCCCCCACCCCCTACTTAAGTATACCAACTCCGAGATCGCACTACAGTGACAAAAATGACAAAGTAAAGTAAAGGATGCGACCAAGCAATTTCTTTCCCAGGGAAATAATTCACTTATATGCCGCTTCGTCATTTTGCCTTTTCATGTTTTCAGGTTCGACCAAGATGCATTCGACATAATGCATCTTCAGTCATCTAATAGGAACCCCATAAATCAAGTGGGACTAGGGCTACCCATTCCAGGGACCTAAATATGGCCTGCAACTTAAATAGGACATGTTGGAGGGACAGATTTATCTCCCTGTGACTGCCAAATCTTTGGAACAGGCTACCAGTTCATGTGAAACAGAGCACCTCTATGACACTGTTCAAGAGAAACCTGGACAAGTGGATGAGGCATCATAAATTCTTACTGATGATACAGCCCTCAACCCTCCTGGATATGGGCAGCCATCACTAAATGCAATCTTGGGTATTGACTGGCATTTCTATGGTATTACATTGGAATGAAGTGGCTAGGCTTAAAATGATCTCCTGGTTGATAGCATAGTATTAGTCTGAGTAGTCTCATATGCAAAGCCATGGGAAGAATTATCATGGAAATGATTAACAGTGACACAGAAAACCTTCAGACATTGGACCCAACCCAGTTTGGTATTGTCAAAGGCATGTCATGCCTACTGAACCAGGTGGACTTTTTTAAGAAGGTCAACATGAAGGCAATGTATGAGGACAAAATGATACACACTGCCTACCTTGACCTAGTTATGGCATTTGATTTAATACTTGAGCATTTCAAACAAGCTCACAATATTAGTCATAAACCCCTGTGTAACTCACTGGATATTTAGCTGCTCACAGACAGGGCACATGAAGTTAGGATTGGAGAGACCACCTCCACAAAGAGACTAGTCATCAGTGGAGTCCCCAGGTCTTTGTGCTTTGTCTACTTCTCTTTGGCATCCATATCTTGGAAGCCAAGGCCAATGTCAAGGGCCTCTGGCTTACCAGGTTTGCAGATTATTGCAAGCCAGGTGCAGTCATAGAAACCCCTCACAACACTAACATCTTACAGGAAGATCGTACATAGATAAATGACTGTTGCTGAAGTCATGGCTTAAAACTCAATGCCAAGAAATGTATTATAGTACCTTTTGGGAAGATGGCCATTGAGGGAAACTAACTCATTGATAAAGTACCCCTAAACATAGACACTGTAGTCAGGAATTTGGGGACTCATGTAGATAGTAACCTGGCTTTCAACCAACATGTGTCTATGATAGTAAGAAAATCATTGTATGTCAGTCAACTTGTAAGTAAATGCATGGCATCTAGGTCCAGGGAAGTCATCATGCTACTATACTCAGCCTTTCTCAGACCCTTCATTAAATATAATCCTCCCTTCATTATATACCTGATCAGGTACATGCAACAGCTGGAACTTCCACTGAGGTTCCTCACAAAAAAAATACAGGGCATAAACACAGTGTCCTATGCAGACTGCCTGAAATCCCTATCTCTGTTCACTCTTTTATGCCTGGATAGAAGTTATCCATGGATCCAGCTCTGATGGGGCTTTTGCATAACCACAAAATGAATAGCATCAGAACAATTAGATCTAAGGATTTAAACTTTGCCTGAGACTTAATTAGGTCATGGTGCAGAGACAGTTACATATATCAGAGAATCCGCATTCTCTGGAATATGCTTCCCTTCCATGTGAAGCAGAGCCCTTCCCTAACTGTATTCAAGAACAATCTGGACCAGTGGATGTGACATCGGATATTCACCAGTGGTCTGTGGCAGCTGTTAAATCATGCCCTAATTATTATACACGTCTGAGGCACAACAACTTGTGGGATATATCTGGGTTGCATGGCTAGACTTATAAAGGCCCCAGTGATCATTAACCTAGTATACACCTATGAACCTATGCTGATACTGTGGCTATATTTTTCATACACATATAGGTAAAGATTGACCAAGTAAAAGATGATATAAAATGAAAATATCATTATGCATTTAAGAAAACGACCACAAGTAAAATATCATGCAACTAGCTGATGTCTGTGTGAAGGGATGATATTTTGCATGCATATTTAACATTTCTGTGTTGTGTGGTGGAACAAAGTATTAGTAGTTTAGATTACATTTTGGCACAATAACGACATAAAAGAGTAAATGGGAAGGCTTGTAATAAGAATAAAATTTCAACATTATTCTGAGACTGATTTACTGGATGATTTGGAAGAAATTTCAAAATTTAAAAAACTGTGTAGCAGACTGAAGAATTATACATTTTAATTTTCATGTTAAGGCTGTCAGGTTTCAGAATGACATTTACTGCTATTCTATTGCTTAGTGCTTTTACTTTATTTTTGGTGTATAGCTCTGACTTGTACCAGTGTAATAATTTTATATTATGCACTTCACATCCCAGTAGACAGTTAATGTTATCTGTTTTAAGCTGTGGCATATGGTGTGCTGGTGATAACAACCCATTGTATTACTATTTGCTTTTAATAAACTGTTGCACATACCTCTCAACCTCTTACAGCAAGAAATCTGGACCAAGACATAAATAAAAGTGGGATAAGGGCCCAAAACTAGGGGCAAGTTTTAAACGTTACAAACTTAGTAAATTGATGGAATAACAGGTTTTTCATTAGCATGAATTTTCTGAAGGATACGATGCATGAAACCCAAATGCCTGTCACTGTTTTCTAACTTCAATTGAATGATTTGCCACAAATTTACTAGAAATCACAGTTTTATGAAAAACAGAACAAAAACAAGAAGCAAAAATATGGAGATTTTGTGAAAATCTGTAAAGTTGAGAGGTATGCTGTAAATTGTTTGGCCTGAGAATAGCTTCATATGAGACTCTGTTGTGTTTTCTGTGATGGGAACCATCATTTTGCCAGCTAAATAGTCTTGATTTTTGTTATATATGTGTTCACTCACAAGTGGTATATTTAGTTGCTGACCTATTTTCTTTTCATTAGCTTGAATATAATACCATACAACCTTTGTGATAATGATGATGATCATTGAGATATTTACAGTCTTTAAGCTGCTGTATAGTTGTATTGTAATGGTTTCCGATATGAACAGCAGAGAGCATCTCTCACTCTGATTTTTTCAGCATTTTTAAGAGCATGACATTTCACTACTCCATTGGTATTCATTCATTGAAATTGTTGTTGAAGAGTTTTTCATTAGTGGAGTTCTTTACTAGTGGTCTGAGTTTATCATGCTTTTACTTACACCATTTATAGTGACACTGGAATATTGTTCTTGGATCATGCTAAGTATGTTGACTGCGTTCTTTTCATTTACTAGTTTACTTCCTTTGACAAAAGTTGGACCAAAATTAGCAGGTTTATGATTTGCATTTCCAGCCAAAGCTGCAGGGTAGGAATTAATTCATCTCCACTACCTGTTTCCCCTTGGGTTCAGAAAGGCTCCTTCCTGGCATCAATTCTCTTCTCACATTTGTAACTCCATACTTGTACCATCTCAGAGCCATTCCAAACTACAGATGTTTATATCTGCAAGCTATATTGTGCTAAGATCCAAGAATCATTCAAAGTTCATCAGCAAAAATTTACAAGATGATCTGGCATTGGGAAAAATAAAACAACCAGACAAAAAGAGTTTATCTCTCTCGAAACACATCATTGATTGTGACAATCTCTGTCTGTAAAGCACAGCAAAACCCAGATGCTTCTCTTTTACAGGCCATATTAATGAGCTTCAAGGTATATTATTAAAACAAATCAATATCCTTCAGATTTTGAAGATTCATTCTTCAAAGACTGAAATTGTTTTGCTTTTTCCTTCTATCATTCCATTTTACGTACAATGCTGGCTTACATACCCACAGTCACTGGCTACCTATAATTATAAAAGAAACATATGACCTTTGTAGACTGATATCTATAGTACTCAACCTCATATATTGCCCTCACCTTGCTCATCCTGTTTCCGTTTTCCATACTAGTATCCTCATATTCAGGATCCTTATATTTTCAAGACTCTTATTTTTGCAGTCCATTTCAACATGTATTCTAATGGTAAAATGTTTTCCATTATCACCCTCTTTATGGAATAAATTAACACACTATACAGACACACACACATGTACAACACCTATTTACACATATATACATGTACACACTGACATACCCAAATCTCTTCCATAGGCACTTATAGACCCTATTGCTCTGAGCATCGTTTTGACCAAATACCTTTACCTAAAACACATTATTTTTTTTGTCACTGTTTCACACACTTCAAACCTCCAGTAATATTAACACAATACTGTCTCACTGCTCTTCTGTGCTTTAAGTCCATCAGTACACCTGCTGCATTTTCCTACAACTACCCTTTCCTTACTTCCTCTGCATTCTCCTGCGGTCCTCCTTACAACACCTGCAGCAATTAAGACTAATGATATACTGAAAGAAAACATATTGATAATGGTACGAAAAGTGCATTAGAATATCACAGCAATTTGGAGACCTAAGCAGTTTGGAAATGGTATGCCTTATTCTTTGTAGCCATGTTATGGCTACTGTTTATATCAGCTTACTAAACTTACTGTACAGACTTTATATTTACCACATTTCTTTATTGTTTCATTGCAGCAAACAGCCAGATAAGAACACCATACTAGTAGTGTACCTTGATTAATAAATAACTGTATTTTGCAAGGTGTGTTTTACTGGGAAAAAATAAGTTGTTATGTTAAGTGTGCAAAGCTGAAGATGAGAAATGTAAAAGAGGCCATTCTTTACAAAAAATGTGAAGGAAGATAAAAAGAGTAGAGTCTGAGCTCTCACAATCTATGGACATATTTTTTTTTCTGAAGGTAGAATAGCAGAGCTGCAGAGAGATAGTTTGTTGGGTTAGAGTGAGTTGCCTTTGACATAACTGACTACAGCAAAAGAAAAAAAGGTATATGAATAAACTGTGTTGAGTAACACACAGTGATCTAGAATATTAAATATTTTGGACAATATTGGTTTATCTAATACCTAGTGAGGAGGATCTGAATAGTAACATTTAGCATAGTGCATTTAGCAGCTGGATGATTTAGCTAATATTATATGGAACAGTGCTTACTGAACATGATTTATTTAACATCTGTAGGAATTTTATCTTCTGAAAAAGGTGTATTGATATAAAACACATCAAAATTCAATATTCTTAACTTATTTATTCATTTTCTTACCTAAAGTGAGTGTACCAGCTACTGTACATAGTTGCATAAAGAATGTTTCCACTAGTTAGCAAATCTGACATTCTGTACCACTCAAAATATGCTCAAGAAACAGAATGTGGCAGGTATGTCATCTGCAACTTTTGTTTTAAAACAACTATGTCACTGGAAAAGTAACTGTAGATTACACACTTCTGCTCTGCTGTCTAGACACACACACACCAAGTCAACTGCAATGAGATGAGAACCCCTACCTATCTAAGTACACAGACTATAGAACCCATGGCACAAGTCTAAGAAGAAATAATGGCCTTGTGAGCTATTCTAAGAACAGCTAATTACCCTATGTGAGAATCAAACCCTGCACCTTGTGCCTATAAGGTGAACACCTAAACCATTATGCCAAACACCCACCCTTAATTATCTGTAAACTGGCTTTGAACCCTGCATCCCCTGTCTTTTTTCTCAAAGATCACTGACTTACACCATGTGCCACAGGGAAAGTTTCTTTATAGACTGCACAGCTAGTTTATTTTGGACATGTTGCATAGTTAAATGTATCTACATAATTAATAAAGAGTCTGACATTCAACATAGCATTTAATCACTGACAGGCAATGTAAGCTCTGGATTTGTACTTTCAGCAGTATCCACCAACCTCAGACGACTTACAACTTGCTTGTAAGTGAACAAGAGAAAAATACACTTTGTAGTGGGATGAGCAGGAAAACATGAGTGAATGACAGCTCAAGCCACTATACACAAGTAAATGTGAAATGAACTGTTTTCATTCGGAGCAAGCATATATAACTCAACTTAAAGAAAAAAAATAAGGAATGCAGGCAGAAACTTCACAAGAAATTTAAGGTAATACAGAAATGTGAGGTGTCAGGTATCTGACTGTTCTCTTTGAAAAAGAAAAGACAAAGAAAAAGAAAGAAGAAATTTTGTTTTCAGAAATGTCACAAGGAAAATTTTAACTTGGAAGTGTTACTGATGCTAGCCATTTGCATACGGTTTGAGACTTTTGGTAGCTGCACAGATAAAGGTTGTATCTGATAGTTCTTCTTGGTGATGCAACTTTTTTATTGTAGGTAAACTGCCAGATTTTCTTTTCTGTGAGTTCGATGTTTAAATCACCATAAATGTAAGAATTAATAAATAGAAACTATATTTTGCAAATATTTACTTGCCACAGTGGTAAAATGAGATGTTCACATGCAGTTTCTTCTTATAGGGCAGTAAGCTGCTTTAAAATGCCTAGTGTTTCTCTTGTGTTTTGTAAGAGCAAAATGTACACTCCCAAGAGCTTTAATTAATTAGTCAATACCTCTGGCAATTTAAGGCATCTCTAAAAAACATTTTACTACTTGATAGATGTGTAAAGATATTTGTGAAAGCAGTGCCTAGCCAAGTAACTTCCTCAGTGCTGAACACAAAACCTTCTGTGCTGCAAAAAGCAATTCATTTATCCCAAGTAGGGGAAAGGGCTAAATCAAGGCTTAAGGTATTTTATTAAGGAAACTTAAAAGCTGTACAAGGTGTGTGTGTGTGTGTGTGTGTGTGTGTGTGTGTGTGTGTGTGTGTGTGTGTGTGTATGTGTGTGTGTGAGTGTGTGTGTGTACGTGTTTGCATTTGTGTGTGTGTGTGTGTGTGTGTGTGTGTGTGTGTGTGTATGTGTGTACATACATTTGTGTGTGTGTATGTGTATACATACATTTGCATTTGTGTGTATGCACATGCATTTGCATGTGTGTGTGTGTGTGTGTGTGTGTGTGTGTGTGTGTGTGTGTGTGTGTATACATACATTTGTGTGTGTGTGTGTGTGTGTGATGAGGCTTAAATATTTAATCCATGATTCTGTGCATTTTTGAATGGGTAGTAGATTTTGAACTGTAGGGTAAATAAGAGATGACAAAGGATCAATGTTTGCAGGCCATTCATTAATTTTATTTTATTACTGAAGTAAGGAGAAAGGATATAATATTCCAGTGGACTCATTCCAAATGACTTTTGGGTTAGTCCAACTCCATGTAACTTGGAACTGGGCTGCTGAGTAATACATTTAGAGTTGAAAATGATAGGAAGTTGAACAATGCTTATTTAAGCAGATGTGAAAATGAATATCAACATGCAGAACTCAAAATCAGTTTTTTTGAAGTACTGGCTTATTTCTGAAAGAACGATCTACAGAAAAATAAATTCCTTAAAAGTAGTTTCATAGTGAAGGTGAAGGCTGCAGATTCAGATACTGTCCTTAAATTTAAATCTTTAAGAATTTCAGTTTTAAATTAATTAGAAACAGAATAAGTGAGCCACAGTCCTGCTTTGAAAAAAGTACAGGAAATCCATTGTGTGACTTCACTTTTATTTTTTAATATTGTAATACATTTAGTAGAGATAACTTTACATGCTTCTTGTGCAGAGTTACTATAGATAGAACTACCTGGTGAGTTTTACTTTATCAGGGAAATATTCTGATTTTAATTGTAATTTGATTAATATTGAAATAGGCAGGGAAAGAATCATCTGGTTAGCATAAAAACCCAGTGTAAAATTCATAATTTACACAATTTGCACTGCTTTTGTGCCCTGAGAGTTGTAGTATGTCTTGACATTTTATGTTTTTGTTCTGGAATGTCCAGGTAGAAATGTCTCTGTAATGTTTGCAAAGCAAGTAAATGGAATAACTTTCAAGTTTCTTTCTTATTTTGCATACTTATTATATTGCTCTGTTTTGTAGTTATGCTTAGTTGACAGAACATACAAAATTGACAAAGATGTTGGTCTGCATGTACATAAGTATGCACAACTACTTTTCAGTGTTTTTTTTAATCAAATTACTAGAAAATGTTTATGTAAGTCCTTCTACACAGTTTCACTGACTTTGGTACCACTTTCAAAGCATATTTTATTTAGGTCTGTAAGTGCAAAATCGGATTGTCTGAGAATTATGAAATTTTCTGTCTAGTACGTATATGTTCGTTGTACTTGCAGTTTGTTGTGTTTATAATACTTTTAGCAAGTTGTGCTAGGCATTTATGTTTCAGATTAGTTTGTCCAGTTTCTAATGGTACATTTTCTGAACTTTCTTCAAAATATCACACTGTAGTACGTGTCTATGGTAACTATACATTTCCTGTTGTATATAATTGTTGCTTGTTTCTCCATCATGGATCAAACCATTGCATTCCTAGGGCATGAAAGAGCTGTTTGCTTTAGTGTATTTGCTGTGTATATCTGAATATAAAATGCTTTAGATCCTGGTATGAATTGTTTATTGGGAAACATCAACCTTGCCATTTTCTTACTAAAAACATGATACACTTTGCCCCTAAATTAAGTTTTCTGGGATGAGGTATACTGAACAGCATTAAAGAGGACAATACCATATTCTAATCTCCTGCTATCACAGGGTCATAGGATCTAATTGATAGATCAGTCTAGGTACCATTAAAGCCTTGCTAGCACTCAGCCTCGTGTGGCACCACCTGAATATATAAGGATGACACAGGATAGGTCCACAGAGAATGTGTGGCTACCATTCCAGGTACCAAGGTTTGCCTAAAAGGTCATGAAGGTTTCCATTACCCTAGGGTTGGATGAAGACTGAACATTCGAACTTCAATTGCCTGAGATTCAACTCATTGATTACCAACGTTCTTCCAGCGGAAATCACTGTCAGTGAGTTGTGCCAAAACTGATTCTCTATGGGGGAAATTTTCCCCTTTTTTGAGTTGATATATATAAGTTTGGGTGTATGGAGCATCCCCCCATCTCAGGGGGGGGGGGGAGTAGGGGAGCTTGCCTCTATGCAAAAGCACTTAAAATGGATTTTGGCAGAATTTTTTCAACAAATGTAGATTGGGAATACTGATCCTCTGTACATTCACTTTTGTCCACTCATAATGAAAGGGAACTATGCTTATTAAGTATAGTAAACTTATGGTTGTACTTCCTGTAGGCTGAGTAATTTACTTCCTGAATCCATGTCATGCCACTTAGTATTTTAATGATGTAATTGTTAGCATAAACAGTTTGATAGTTTGCAGTGGGTAGGTGTTTTCTACATTTAATCGTAGATTTCAACATACAAATGCAGCACAGTTAATCAGTCAGACAATAGATCAGCATCTAAATGCAGTTCTATTAGCTATCAGCTTGGAGGCAGTAATGGAGAGGCACCAAATGAGGGATTTGTCTTGGGCTCCAAATGGCCTAGCTACACCTGTTTTCCCATGGCATTGTTATAGTGCCTTCTGTCTAGAAGGATTTGCAGTGTAGTATAAAAACTATCCTTTGACATAAATATTTGCATTGACAATACTATACAACTTAGGATCCTAAGATGATGTATTTTTTCATTTTGCAAGCAACTTATTTATAACTAGAAAATATGAGCTATATTTAGTTTTGAAAACTTTCTGTTCATATTGATACATTTGAGTATTTTGGTACTCTAAATTTACTTTATATTTTTATTTATGCTTTTGTTGACCTGGTTAGTCCCACTAGGTAGTGACCTTTTTTCTGGAGTGATCCAAGAATCCATTCATACTGACTAGGGAAAATTTGCCCAGGGCAGGCAGAAACTTCCAATTCTTCTTTTTGATAAGTGCAGTAGGATCTTTTTCTGAGCTACCACCAACTCATGCAGATGGAACCTCAGTTTACTATCTTACCTAAAGCATCAAAAGACTCCTATCATGGATAATTATTTGGCTAATTCACAAATTCTTTCTTTCTGCTGTATTTGTCAACTGTATATATATGTAGGCTGGTCCATGTACCCTTTTCAGCCATGTCCCAGGCCAGTGGGCAAAGATTTAATAGACTGCAATCAGTTATAGGGTAAAGACACAATGGAATTTTGACATGTATGAGGTGAAATGGAGAAATAGAATGCAAATAAAGTAAGCAAAATAATGCAGTTTATAAGGTGAAATATATACAAAAAAGTAAAAAATAAGAAGCAGCAGGCAAAGTATACAGTACAATTTACGTCATGAAATGCATACATCCATACATGCAAGGAAGGAAAACATAAATACAACTAGCACTAAGCAAAACTATACACTGCCATTTTATCTCCCATAATTTGTGTATATACATGACTTCTAACAAATACATCTGTTGAAATTGTCCGCTTGTAGTACCAATATTTTGTATTTATGTATTGTTATATCAGACTGATTGTAGTACACAACCATACATCCTTACTCAGTGGAGTTTGTTATAAACATTTGAGGAGTAATGTGGAACAACTGTCTATTGGAGTTTATCCTTTTCTTCTTGTAAAGTTGAACTTGTATTCTTTTTTTAAGATATTTCAGTAGTGTTTTTTCCTGACTATAGATTATTTATTAGTTTTGAGATTCCTGGGCAAACTATTTTAAGTTTCAGGAATATTTTTAGGAAAGGCTTTTTCACAAATAGCAAGGAAATTATGCAGCCTTTATAGGAGGATATGATTTTGATTTCTTAGAGTGTGTGTATTTCTTTGTTGATAAAGTAGATTGTTTGTTGGGGAATAACCATTAGTGATAATAAGTCTGAAGGATAGAGTATTAAGCAGGAAGGTAGTTCTTGCAGTCAGTGGCAAGCAATTGGACTTTTCTATGGTCAGGCAGTGATGTATTCTGTTTGAAAGATGCGTATAATGTAATGTAATGTTTTGAAATACTGTAATATTTTCCGGGGAAAACAGAGAGAGATAAGATGTAAGGCCTAATAAACAGACAAGAAACTTTGTGAGATACTTTTAACTGCATTATGACTTTGCATGTGAGC
Source organism: Protopterus annectens (assembly GCF_019279795.1). NCBI lineage: Eukaryota > Metazoa > Chordata > Ceratodontiformes > Protopteridae > Protopterus > Protopterus annectens. The sequence goes on along the minus strand of NC_056733.1, from coordinate 1,241,321,086 downwards.
TAGTCTATATGGGAATGGAAAGAGAATGATTAATTAACTACCACTGCAAGCTACCTCTGTTTGGCAGTGCAAAGGATAGCTTTCCAGCTGGATCCTTAATAGATAAGGTCTCTGAAAAGGACAGTTGTTTTGAGTTCTTATATACTATCACGTTAGTATTAGGGTTCTAATAGCAACCTTGTTGCTTGGAAAGCAATTCCGTAAGTAACAGAAGTTGAACTGTACGGTCTTATTTAAGATGGTGGATGACCCACCAACTTTAGCAATCAAAATGTAGTCAGCATACAGAATAGAACTGACATGTGGGAGTTTCCAGGTAGATTATGTATCAATAGGGAAATGCATAAAGGGCCTAAAACATGCATGGGGAATAATAGAAAATACAAGTATCTGTCTAAATGCTGTTGCTAACGACTCAAAGTCCTGTTGCAGGGAAAATTATTGAACCATTAAGAAAATTCACCTAAAAAAACAGTGAGCTGCTTTTTGAATAAGCATATCAGGATTAACACTTTCAAATTTGCATCAGTTACATTGTCCTTGTTTTGGGTTAGTTAGAATTTGATTAGTGAGTATGCAGAGTGCTATAATGGTAGTATAACCAGGTCCAAAACCTTGCTGACAAGGATATAATATTTATGAATATATTGGCAGGTTTATTCATGGATTACTTTAACAATGATTTTCACAAGAGGAAAGCTGGCATCAATAGGTTACAGTCTTTGGCTATATCAAGGCATGGATGCATGTTCAAAGCTGGAGGAATTATCTTATTAGATACTGGAAACTATGCTTATGGTATATAGAGTAGCTTATTGTCTGGATTTAGAAATCTGTTGTGAAGTAGATGAAAACTCAGACTGGAGATGTAATCAGTTTTATCCAACTTGCTCTGTAATTGTCTTTTAGATGATATTTTTACAACAGCTTGGGGAGTATCGCAGTACGTTATATAATGAAATAAGTAGGGTTAAGGCCGGTGTGTTTTGAGTATAATATATCTATATTTAGTCTACTGGCTATGTGTGACCTGGTAAATACCTTGTTGGTGTTCAAGGCTCTGATCATTTGCCAACATATTTTAAGGTGATCTTGATCTGCAGTCTGAAGAGTTTTCTCATAACTGTCCTTTGTGTATTGTTGCTGAACCCAAAGTACTTTCTTAATTTCTTACAGTTGTCCAACTTTTCATTGTTAATAATGTCAGCCTTTCAGTCATGCCAAGCTTTCTCTCAATTCCTCTCTCACATTTAACCGTTTTTTTTTTTTATATTTGTATTCCGCCCCAGTTCCTCAGCCTTTGGCAGTTGTCCAGTTCCATCCATATAGCTAATTTCCCAGACTAATCATTGCACATCACCCTGATAGACAAACTTTGCTGACCCACATTACTATAAGAATCTATGACCCTATTATATTATGTTAAGACTACAATACCGTGACTATTTTTATACTGTCTCAAGCAAAGATGTAGGATTTGGAATTGGTTAAAGCCATATCATTCAATTTCGTACCATAAGAGTTATGGGCAAAGCAAAAAATAATAGGTGGACAAAGTCCCAAGACTAAGGACAGATTTTTAATATTGTTCTTATAAACCTAGAAAGTTACCATGATAATAGGTTTTCATTAGCATATGGTTTCTGAAGGATATGACATCTGAAGCTCAAATGTCTGTCATTATTTAACAATTTCAGTCATCAATGATATGTTACAAAATCACACATTTTATGACCAAAAATATGAGGCAAAAGTCTGGACATCACAAAATTCTGGGAAGATGAGTGGTACGGAAAAAACAGGTTTACCTTTGTCTGACATCCTGCTGAATTATAGCAGGTAGTATTAAATGCCACAAGAAAAAAGAGACTTAAGACATGTATAAAGTTACATAACACTTTTTATAGAGGCATGATTTCTAGGCATTTAAAGTTATCTAATTTCTATATGACTTTGGTGTCTATTCAAAGTTGACTGCTATTTCCATTCAATGTTCAAGTTAAATGTACTTTATGGTGAAATTGAGCCCTTCTGTGACTCAGCTATCTTGTTTATTTGTAGCTAGGAATGTGTCCTAAGTTTTCTTTTGACTATTCTTACACAAAATGTTGTTTCTTGCCTTTTGTACACTTATTTTATTGTTCTGCATTACTTTCTAGCAAAACTATATTTACCATTGTAATTTGTTTTTTGTGCAATGCCGGGCAAATTTTGTTTTTCCCTGTAAGTAAATGATGTAACAGATAAAGGCAAAACTGTTTATTTTTTACAACTTTGAAAAAAATCTGCATTTACTTGTCCTATTGAATTATTCTACTGCCTTTTGCAAAAAGATAACCTGTTCTTTAAGTGAGATTTGGGTTTCTGAATTTCATTAACTGACTCAAGTAATAATTTTCTTAAAAGAAATAAAACAGTTCCAGTATAATCTTTAGTCCTTGTCTCTCAGCCTTGTATAAAACCTTTAAAGTACAGAATTATCGCTTCTTCCTGATTACCATACTTACATGTATGGATGCTTTGTTTCTTAGAGTGAACATTCCTAAACTGGTGATAGGGTAACACTGATTAATATAAACAGATGCTATTAGACATGCATAGTTGTGACAGCTCTATAGATCAGAAAAATGACAGGATTGTCTAATGGCATGTGCTGGACTAACCATTGAGGGAGGGTGAGAATTAGTGGTTAATGCCAGTCTACCCAGTTTGGGAGGTTTAGGTGGTCTGTCTCAGTGTAGAAAAAGAACTTATAGGGGAGCAAGAGAGAGAGAGGTGCATTGCATGCAGTATATAGGTTAGGGGCCACCTCCATGGGGGTAGCCTTCATGGAGCAGGTATGAGAATGTGTATACTCAAAGGAACTGGTGTATCTGGTCCTCATGTCTAAAATTATGCACATCTACTACTGGGAATGGGTTAGGCCCAGTTAAAAATAAAAACAAAAGAAAATCCATCATGGTTGCATGTATGATGACCACACCATAACTGGCTTTCATGCAGTGACTGTGACTGGATGAGAATATTTAGAGTGAGAGCTCACTGGACTACAGGCAGTGGACTAAAAAAAGATTAAAAATAGTTTTGGTGCTGGTTCTGTTAAAGCCACCCTGTCTCAGAGTACGCATACTTTGAGCAGCTGTCACAATTTCCTTGGGTTGTATTAAGAAGTTATATGCAGAACTACCAGAAAAAAAACTCACTTTTTACAGTTCACATATTATAAGACACAGAAAGCCCTGCCTAAGAAGTTGACTCCAAAGCACCACCTTAATATTTTTCCAAAAGTAACGAGGCCAGGAAGTTTGTACCCTTTTTTAGGCAGTACAGCTTGCTGATGTGAACCTTCAGTTGGCAACTTGAAGCTTAGGTTTTAATTGCACAAATAGCAGTTACTTTGCAGTAAAAAATAAATCAATAAACCAGTATTTACATATTCTTTTCTTACTTAGCTTTACAAGGTAGGAAGCATGTCATTAACTGCTGTTGTCCTGCAGCCCAGAGCTACGAGTTGGCAAATGAATTAGTGCATTTACTGTGACCCAAGTTAGAGGCAAGGTACCATGCAAGCACACCAGTAATACAGTAAGTTTGGAAGGTGACAAGGACATGCACTCTGGGGGTCAGTGCATGTTAGATTTCTAGAATTGGGTTAATGCCTAACAGCCCAACAAAAATTATGCTTAGCCTGTAATCCACCATCACTGCAGAGCTGAGCACTTGCCCATACCCAAATAAGCATGTGGACTTTACTGGTAGATAAGATATGAGGCTTGCCTGGCAAAGGGTCACAGTGGAGATCAGTTGGTAAGTAGCAATAGTAGCTGCCAGTAGTGGGAGGTGGAACAGATGGTAAGGATGTTTAATGGCCCATAGGTGTCAATGGGGACTCACTTCTCCTTTATTTACATGTCCCAGATAAAAACTATTTGTGATAAGAGCAGCAGATACTGGACTAAATGTGTATATCTTATATTATTTACATTAAACAGACCCACATGCAAAGACTACCACAGGGTTAAGCAATAACTCACAAATTTTTTAAAACATATATGCTTCCATGAGCAAAGCATGATGTTATCTGCATAGCCACATCCATACTGCATGCATCTGTTCTGGAGTCCTTGGAGTGTCAATTCTATGTTTGGAACTCTCATGCATTAATCGGTTCTTTATTGTTTTTATTTGTGGGATGAGATTACAGATTCAGCTGAATGAAACAAGCAAGTCAAAATTGTGGTTCATTAACTTAACTAAAGAAAGCATTTTTTGAGGTGCAGCCACATTTGAGTGCCTTTTCTGCTATACTCCCTTACCTAATAGGTTCATAGATTAGTACTAGGCTAACTACCCTTGTGAGCCATTTGTTTTAAACCTAGCCAATTATCCCTTGTGAGACTCAAACCCTGCACCTTGTGTATGTAAGGCAAACACCTTAACCATTAGGCCACCCTCCCAAATTCCAACTCTATGGTCACTTGACCATGAAGGAAACAGAACAACTGTCACACAAGAAATCACTACTAACATGCAAATATAAAACTATACTGGCAGTGTTTTCCTATGTGAAAAAGCACTCAGGGACTTAGATGTGAAATCAAAGAGTTTGCCCCTTATCTAGTTTTATTGTGCAAAAAAAGTAGGGGGTGGCTTATACCTAAAGGTTAGATTTCTACTGATTATTACAATATATGTGGTACAACCTTGATTTAAATTTTATTCTTGATATAATTTAGGCAGGCGAGAAGGAGAAATGTGAGTTACGATTCCTTTGACATTATTTTTTTCCCTTTAATTCTTCTCCTTTTGCACATTTTAATATTCTGATATAACTTAAATGTGTACACATAACACACACACACACACACACACACACACACACACACACACACACACACACACACACACACACACACTCCCTTCAAAGAACTCCACATCACACTAACCTTTTGATATTACCTTCTAAATTCAACTTATGTGCAAATATTAGCATAAGGCATACACTTAAACTGCTCAATTTACAAGTAACTGTGACAAAAAACGCTTTTTTTTCTTTTCTTTTTCTTTTTTTCCCACAGGAGGCAAGCTTCCTGTCTCCCTCCAAGCTGGTGGATTTGCCCCACCCACCCCATACCAATTTACCTTGTTATTATCCTGCAACCTGGAGAATTTTGATAACTGACTAGTAGGGTAAGGCCAGTAGTGTTCTTTTTGTTAGGTGAACTGACTTTAGACCTTCAGCTAATAAGTAAGTGTGTAGAAAGTCACTGTTTAGAAGAGCAATTAAATAAACATGAATGTTTGAAAACATGAGCCAGTATGTCTGAGCTACTGAGAAACAAGGTCTGTGTGTAAGCCATTTAGTTTAATATAATTTATTCATTTGTTAATCATGTAAGTGAAATTCTCATTTTGAGACATCACCCAAGTAACAGGGGCAAGAGGCATTTTAGAGTAAGTAACCAGACAACATGTTTTAGAAGGTGAGTGGAAGTTGGAGAAGATAAGTAGACAGAAACAAAATCATCACAAACACAGGGTTGTTGTGTCTTTTGGCTTATCCCGGTTAGGGGTCGCCACAGCAGAACTCCAGTCCGCTAATGTTCGGTAGTGGATTTTTACGTGGCGTGTTACCAGCCCTGACGCACAACTTTCAACGAAGGCACACCCATTCACGCATGCCTCCAAACAGAAGATGCTCTAGCTGAGAACCGAACACGACAACGTCTTGCTGTGAGGCGACAACGCTACCGCAGCACCACTACCGCGGGTCTATCACAAACACAGGGTAGTAGAGAGAAAAAAAATCATCACAAACACAGGGTAGAAGATATAAACTCCACACCCAATAGTTACGGGAGATTTAAATGTTAGATACGCACATGCACACACACACACACACACACACACACACACACACACACACACACACACACACACACACACACACACACACACGGATGCACACACACACACACACACACACACACACACACACACACACACACACACACACACACACACACACACACACACACACA